>NC_143501.1:46323815-46628947 GCF_051622355.1 Phaseolus vulgaris
TTGTTTGTTATGTGGCTGTAACATCATCACCTTCCCAAAAAACCTTTTTTAATAATAATTCCTTTTAAAAAAATAATATTGTAAAAATGTTACTAATGTATGTTAACGACCATGAAGAATTTTTTGCATGAATAATTGGTTAGTATAAACAAGGTTAATGATAGTTAGTTTTCAGCAACACTATGTGAACTAAAAATATGTGTTTGTGTCTATTATAAATCAAGTGTTAGTACACAGTCAAACTTTGTGAACAGAGAACTTGCTGAATAAACTTTCAATCTAACCACCACAAAGATTTCTTACAAGTCATACAAGATCACAACTATAAGATGGTCTTCCATATTCAAAGGGATATTGGCTTTAATTTTCAATGACACAAATCCATTAACAAAAAAGACCCCACCTACTTCATTAATGGAGATACATATTTAGTAGTTTTCATAATCTAAACTGAAACACTAAATTTTTTTTTTTATCAGCAATGAATAAATAAAATTAAAGGAGATACTTCAGGGTATCCCAACCCATATACATTATCCAGAACTGGACTTCCTAAAAATAACCAACATCGGCGACCACCGACTACACCTATGGGTAACGCCGTTTCATCGATCGGCGATCATGTTGACAGAATGCCGCTTCATCAACCGGCGATCATGGTGACCTTTGCTTACCTACGGCGATCACCGACTACACACATGGAGATCGCCGTTTCATACCGGCGATCATGTTGACCTTGTATAGCTTCTGCACCCTCCGACTACACACAACCAGCGATCATGTTGACCTTTACATACCTACGGCGACCACCAACTAAGCACATGGAGATCGTCGTTTCATCGACCGGCGATCATGTTGACCTTGTATAACTTCAGCAACCTCCAACTACACATAACCAGCGATCATGTTGACCTTTGCATACTTACGGCGACCACCGACTACACACATGGAGATCGCCGATTATGTTGACCTTGTATAACTTCAGCAACCTCCGATTACACACTTATGGAGAGCGCCTCTTCTTTGATCGACGATCATGTTGAATGGAGAACGCCGCTTCATCAACCGGCGATCATGACAACCATACAAGAGGTCACTAAGCTTAGAAGATGTCACTGGTCTCCTCTCGCTTAGAAGAGGTCACTACGCTTGACGTGTATGAACGTATTTTCCTGCATCCTCATCCACCCCTGCCACAACCGAGTGCACACTATGCCCTTCCTACCCAACTGAATACTTCAAATATAGATACATATATATAGTTTCTGCACTGTAGGCTCCAACACCATTTTCTTTTCTATCACAGAATGCTCTTAACATACAACATAAAAGCCAGGAAAAAAGCCTTTCAATGAAGAGGAACACAATATAAACATAAAGGGTGGAAATAAAAACATAGAACATGTGATGAAATGGCGAATGAATTTACAAATAGGACTATCACAATGCTGCAATACCACAAGAAACAAAGCTACACTGTTTCATCAACAACCGATTGATCACACCCACCCAGCTGCAAAATAAATCACCTTACAGCACCTTACAACATGCACATGACTGGTAACAGTTGCATTTAAATTATTAGCAGAAGAACCAAATAACCTGAAAGTTGTTATCCATTAATCAACACTGTAACAATGTTCTGATATAAACAAAATCTGACATTAAACTAAACCATGGATTCAAATAGTTCCATGAGAAAACTCAATAGAAATACTTGTCAATACAATGCAACAGTAGAACTATTGGCATTACAAATTGCAAATATTGTGGACAATGTGAACTTTTGGTTTACGTTTTCCTATTTGTTTCCTTTGCACTGATTTCTCTACTGGTGTCAGATGGATTTCATTAACAAACAATTAAAATAATAAAACAAAACAAAGGAAACAAAATACTTATATAGAATCAACAATAACCAAAGAATTCTTATGAATGAAAACTATGACCTTATAATAGATTACAAACTCATGCTTATGCTGAAAAATATGTGATAATTACAGATAAAATTTCACTACATAATTTATTTTCATGCTAAGATGAGATCATGGAAAATAGCTAACAACTTTTGCTCATAAGTGTCCACAACAGCATACAAAACCCATAAGCTTTATAGAATAATAGAAATAATGAATGGGGAAAGTAAACCTAAACACAAAACAGCTATAAAAAATAAGTGCATGACTAAATGGATATATAAAGATAAAATAGAGATTGCATACATGCTTGTTAAGATCTAATTAACTGAACATAGGACACCACCTATAATTATGATATAAAAGTACTCTAATAACAAATAAAATAAAATAAAACCATTCATGCATGTTGTATAACTCTGCCAAGTGATAAATGGCATCCAATTCAGAAAGAGGTCAAAAAGTCAAGGAATTTTCCTGAGTCTTTTATTTTAGGGCGATTAGGACTTGGGAAAACGTATACTCTATTACTTCTCACCCTTCATTTATTTCTTTTCGTATCATCAATTAAACTATTTTCTATGTTTTCTTTATGATTCCCCATATCTAAGAGTAAAGAGAGTGGTTCTGTTTGAGAGTATTGCACATACATATACTCATGTTGGTTTTGGTTTTTCTAAATGAGTTCTAAAATGATGAATGAAAATCTATTGTGTTGATCTTAAACTGTTGAGACTCAATATTCCTTACTGGAATCAGACACACAGGTTTTGATCTTTTGGTTTGTATGTATTCAATTTATTTAGTTTTGATATGAGGATTGATCCTTGTTATTCTTTGTTATTTTGATAGAGATAGGTTTGACTTTAGGAGGTTTTGTTGGTTGATTTGTAGTTGGAAAGGTAATTTGTGAACATCATTTTACTGGTATAAGGGTTGGATCATCCCTGAAGTGGTCCCATTTAATTTCATTGCTATTTGTTAAAAAAAAAGTTTTGATCTAACCCAGTAGAGAAATCAGTGCAAATCCTTTATGATGCAGGTATTAGTAATATCAAGAAGACACAAGTTTAAAGAGTCAAATACCTCATTAACTTCAGCATGTTTCATTCATATCATGCTATTGGGAACTGTTAAAAAATCTGAGAAATATCTAACATCTTTCTATATCTGAGACTATTTAAGAATGTCCTAGATTATCTATTTGGATTTCTTTTTATTTTATGTTTTATTATTTAATTGGGATCTTTGTAATTATAGGTCAATTTTATATTGTAAATAGGAAAATTATCTCCAATATTTATCGCATTAAGTCTATACAAAGCAGAATCTATTTGTTGTCATGGTTTTAGCACCTCTGCATCAGTTTTTCTCTCTTTCAAATAGAACAATTGTAATAAAATGATCTAATGGATCATAATTTATTCAGGTTCTTAGCTAATAACTTTATTTTTTAGTAATAATTCAATAACACAGAATAGAATGGTACATATGCAGCAAAGTTCCTCAATTTCAGAGGTTTAGAAACACGTCAAGGTTTTACTGGCTTTCGCCACAAAGCTCTTCATGACAGTGGAATCCACGTTTTCATTGATGATAAGGGCATTCAGAGTGGACAGAAAATTAACAGTGCCTACTAATACACTTTTTTGAACCTACTAATTGTGCCTTAACTTGTAAGGATGCCAATGTATGCACTGCAGCTTGCATTTTCTTGAGAAGTGTCTCTCTCTCAATCAAGTTATGTTCAATTTCTCATGAAACTATGTACAGTTTAATTCTCATGAAACTATGTACAGTTTAATTCTCATGAAACTGTGTTCAGAATTTGAGTGCAAGTCATTTTATGAATGAAAGAGTTTTTTTTTTTTTTTTACTTTGGTATGCACAATAATATGGAAAGAAAATAGAAAAAAAAAGGAAAAATGCACCTCTAGTTATAGATGTGTTTCCAAAAAGAAGCTAGGAGTTGTTAAGTGTATTCATCTCCATTTTTGCTTTCATACCAAACTTGTTTGCACATGTATTAACTAATCAAATATTAATGATCAAACTAAATTTTAAGAAAAAAGTTGTCACAATTTCTAAAACAAAAATACAGAGAAGTCTTCCAAAAATTTTCCCATAAATGCTAAACCATTCATTAAGTAACATTTAATGCATGACTACAGGTTCATTAATAATAGCATAATCAGTTTCTATTTTCTCTGCACACATCATTGCACACCATCCTTCAAAACTGCACTTGAACGAATTCATACAGTAAAATACTTAACATGTTTTGATACTTTCAATGTGAATATGGGTTGTGTTTTTAGGAGGTAGTATGTTGAAAATCCTAAGTAGAATATAAACATGACCAATTTAGGTTGTGTTTTTTTTTTTAAAAAAAAATAGTCTCATTCACAATTAGAAATTTTATGATGTGCTTCCTTTTCATATTATTGCAATGCTAAAGCTGATGTATGCAGATGAAAAAAAATTGATTTCTAAATTAATTTCTATTATTGTTAAATAGTTTCTAAATTGGTATCTAATTAGCTATCAAGGTTTTAACTACCAATTATTTATATTCTAAATTTGGTAGCAAAAATCTTAGTTGCTAATTAGATACCAATTTAGAAACCATTTAACAATAATATAAACGAATTTAGAAACCAAAAATTTATTTAGTTCCTAAAATGGTCTCTAATTTAGTTACTATAGCAACTAATTATTTTTTGTCTCTAAAATTAGTTTTTATTTTATGATTTTCTTGTAGTGACTTGTACCTTCTTAATAAATAATTTCTTTTTACTACTAATAAAAATGTTTAGTTAATTTTATCCACTAGGTAGATATGAAAGACTTTAATCAAACACTAGAATTATGTACAAATTATTTTTTAAAATTTTCTTAATATAATTTTTCTTATTTTTTTTTATAAATTCATTTTAGTTTGAAGACAAATTTATTTTATTTTTCTCTCGTAACTATTTTTCTTAAACAAAAAATCGATAACCATGTTTTCGTAAAAATTATAGGAAAATTTATATTTTAATTTATCTGTAAGTTAATTGTATCTTATGAAAAATATTATTTTATTTTTTATATTTTTCTTCTAAATCTTCTTAATTTTATATTTTTTTTCCTTAAGCACTACACAATTTTAGTTCATGAAATGTACATGGTAATCTTAGAAGGTGACATTAGAATTTGTAGTGGTAATGTTAGAGGTTCCTTTCTCAATGAATTGCTTAAGTTTTATAAGTTTTATGTGATACTTCATTCATTAGTTCCATAACTTAATTTATTTTATTTGTTCTAATTCTTTTCACAACTATTACTTTTACATGATTTTAGGAAAATGGTGAAAAGGAAAGACCATGCCGACCATGGATGTGTACACTTTCAAAGATTTGTTTTCAAAGTGATATTTTCAAAGATTTATTTGTAGTTAAGCAACTATTTTCCAGACACAATAAGAATATTTGAAACCTAGAGTATGTAGACATATAAAAACGTGATAAGATATTATAAAAAAGAATTGTTATGGTCTTAACTTTTAGAGAAATCGCAATTGTATAACAATGTCAATCTCTATATGTGGTTTCCAAAATTTATTCAAGAAATGGAAACAAGATAAGTAGTAGTAAAATATATAATGCTTCATGCCATGGTCTAGGCCTAGTGCACCCACAGAATTTCAATTTCTACAATGAGCTCCTTGCTTACTTGGCTTCATGTGGAGTAAATATTGCATACTAAATCAAGAAAATTGTTTATAATGGACTTGTATTAGACATTGAAAACCTTAAATCCACTAAATTGTTCAATAAGATAAATTTAATTTTGTCCTAAGCAAGTGAAAAGTTTAATTATATAATATTGATCAACTCATAAACTATGTAACACAGACACTGATACTGACAATGGTACGACACAGATACGGACACAAAGATACGTAAAATCTCTAAAATGTAGGATACGAGGATACAAATCTATATATTATATAATTATGAATTATATAAATTGACAATAAAGATTTATGTGCACAAGTATGTTTCAGATTATTTTTTAGAACAGAAAGATGTTTTTCATGACTGATTCACAAGGATTTGTTTCTTATTTTTATAATCATAATAACAATTTATACAATAAAGTTTGAATTTTTAGAAAATTAATGTATTTTTCCTTTTTAAAATTGTGTTAGAACCGTACTACAATTGTCAGAAATCTAACAAATACTTTTTGAATTAGACACTTCACAGATACGTGTTCTACAAGTATCATACGAATGTCGGTGTCCGATACTATCAGACACCGACACACCATTTAAGAGGAGTGTCCGAGCTTCATAGCTCATAAGTGAAGAATCTTGTATAGTTTTTTATTATGTTATGTCCTCTAACAAATGATACTTTTATGTTTACATTAGTTAATCTTTTATCAATGTTACATTAAAGTATAAATTTTAATTTTTTTGCCTTATATCATGTTTCAGCTGTTTATGGAATTATTTGTATTAAAAAAAACAACTCATTTTCAAGAAACGCAACCCATTTTAAAAAAATGAATTTAACGAAGGTTTGGAAACTCCTGAAAGTAACGGGAGTTTGGAAAACCTCTGAAAATAACGAAGGTTTACAAAACTGCCGGAAAATAATGGTTATTCCAGGGGTTGCTAAAAATCGCCGGTAATTCATTACCGACGCTAGATGTTTCAGGAGAAAAATAAACTGCGAATAACGTACTTAGTGAGAGTTAAAATTGCAGAAAATGGCAAATATAACCTCCGTTAAAAATAATTTTTTTTGTAGTGAATAGACCACATCTTTCGGGTCATGTTTAAGTCACAATTTTGTGGTAATGACATTACAAAAAATCATGTGGCCTCAAATAATTAAAATGTGGTATTTAGTTGTAGGTATTTCAAAATCATATTTAATTAAAGTTGTATTTAATATAGGCAATGGTCCTTAGAACATTGTTACTTTAACCCATGTTTTTTAAATTGTGGATATTGTAAACCACATTTAATTAATTCATTGATAAAATTAGAAAGAAAACTATACTTTTGAATTCCAAATGTACAAGAATTTGCTTTGTTTTCCATTAACTAACACGTTCCCAGATCTGAATCACAAGTTTCCAACAATTTACAAATTTAAATCCAAACCAGTTGTAAAATCAAAATTCAAATTATTATCATTAATATTATTATTATTATATTATTATTATTAACATTATTATCAATATTATTAATATTCTTATATATTATTGTTAATGATAATAAAAAAATATTAATAATAATATTTTGGTGGGTCCATGTCCGTTTTTCTTACCTGACAAACAAATTTCTAATATGGATCAGAATGTTATAATATATATTGTATTGGTTCTTTAAGAGAAAAAGAGAATTATTTGGGATGAGTTAAGTGAGGTAAGAAAGAGTCATCCAATAAAGATGTGGTGTGTACCTGTAGATTTTAATTCTATTAGATTTGTTGGGAAAAGAAGATGAGCTCTAATTTCAATTATAGTAGTGAAATATGAAGTCTTAATAATTTTATTGAAGCTTCTAGTCTGGTGGATATTCCATAGGTGGGTAGAAAATATAAACCCTCCAAATCTTAACATACTTAATATGCATTTCAAAAATTTAATATAATTTTGTTATTATTAGCATAAATAATTTAGATACTAGAAAAACAACTATAAAAATATAAAAACTGGAGGAAAGACCTAAAATCATGAAGATACATACATGATTAAAGCTCAATATGGAAACAAGTTGGGTTTATGAGAATCAAAACACATCATTATTAATATATGGAAATATCCCACTCATACCCTAGGTGAGTTGGTGCTCAAAATAAAAGCAAGAAAACAAAAAGAAAAAAACCTAGGAAAAATTCGCATGTGGTGAACAAACCTATGCTTTGTAACAAGGAGTGGTTTTGAGATTGAGAAGCATTTATATCTTTGTCTACTTTCTTGTTGCTATAAGGATCATCAAACTGAATGTCCTCCATGTTGTTATTTTCCTCTTTGAATACATGGATTCCTGTTGCTTTAACAAGTGAGGTCTGTATCACACCTTCATATGTAACCTCCACATGCTTCCATTCCTTTTCTAAAGGTACTTCAACCAAATTACTATAGACAATTAGCTTTTGTACATCAACGAGGAATGTTTGATCCAATTCAATCATCCTCCCTGTTTCGTTGAAACAAAATGTTTTTGATTCTTGAACTTTGCCATCAATGAACACCATAGGTCTAATGAAATCATAGTCATGCATATCACACACAGGTGCAAGAAGAAGAGAAAGAACTTTGGAAGGAAACTTATTACGAAACCAGAAAGAACATGAAGGTCCACTGCTTTGGTGATCAAACCACTCTGGAATACTTGTTCCTGGAAACCAGAATTCAGTTTTTCCAGCCTCGTGCAATTGCTGTTAGTCATACATAATTCATAAAGATCTCATTAGCTATAACAAATAACAAACATCAAGAGCACTACGTATTATCAATCAGAAAAATATTTAAAAAGCAAGACAAAACCTTATTCAGAAACATGCTCGAGGAACTCAAGGATATACAGTTTATTGTCTTGAAACGCTTTAATTTTGGTGGAATCCCTCTAATTTCTTGAAGACGCTTGCAATGACTCACATCAAGAGTGTGGAGGTTGTGAAATTCTTTGATGCATTCATGAAGGAATTTAAAATTATTTTTCCTTAGCAATAAACTACGCACTTGTGCCAACTGCATGAAACCTGCTGAAAAGAAGTGATCATCCAGGTTGCAAGACGAGGCCACAAACCAATTTACGTTTGAAGAAACCATTGAGCCTATGTTATCTTCACCCTCTTCTGTTTTTAACCATTGCCACTCCTTGCAATTAATAAAAATAATACCCAACAACTCAGGCATTATGACAATGCTACTTGGTAAGTCAACCATTTGACATGACAAGGTTAAGTATTCTAGTCGAATAAGGTTTTGAAACGAAGATGGCAATTCTTTTATGGGAAGCTCCGCCACTCGAAGTACCCTTATATTTCCCATCTTTCCTAGTATTTCTGGAAATTTCTCTAGATTCAAACAATATGAAAGTTCTAGACTTTCAAGACTGGGCAAGTTCAGAGGCGGAAAACTTATAAGCTTGCTGCAACCTTTCGCATTCAATATTTTCAGTTTAGTCATAAAACCAATTGAGTCGTGAACTGCAACTAAGCTGTCACACTCTTTGAATGAAACTTCCTCCAAATTTTGGAGATCAGACATATCAGGTATCTGTGTTAAAAATTTGCACTGGTCAAAATTCAAGACAATTAGATTCTCGAACTTCTGCGAAGAAAATAAAGAGAGAAAAAATAATAATTAAGAATTGAATGAATAAATGTTTTTATCAGTTTACAATATGAAGAAAACACTATTTGAACTTGCCTTCAACGAGCCATGAAACCCAAATGACACAAAGTATCTGTAGTTAACTTGCAGATGACGAGTTTATTTGGAAGAAAATTTGATGGTAAACAATTTGAAGGGTATCCATGCCATTCCAGAACGCTCAAACTCTCTGGAAAATAATTGGGACCTTTGGAAAATTTACCATTTCTAATGATAAGTATTTTAAGGTTTTTCATCCTTTTCAAGGCGTTTGCATTCCATTCTAGTGTTTCTTCTTTCTCACTTGCAGACAAATCCAGACATATGATTTCAATTGTACTAGTTCCCTGTTGATGCAAAAGTCACATTCACGAATCAACAAAATTTACATGTTGAGAGAAGTTTAAAAATTTAGTCCGACAAAATAACTTTGCAAATTGTCAAGAAAAAACAATACTATGATGTGAAAGATGACAAAAACATATTGAATCAAAGATATAAAAGCAAAACACTTACTGTGTTGTGTTTTAAAACATGAATGATATCTTTAGGTAACCATAATCTCCTGCGTTTCCCTGGCTCTTTGTGTGACTCTTGCTGCTCAATTTGCCTACCCATGTCCTCAATCAAATCGTGCATTTCAACTACACTACACCAAACCTTTATGAGAGATTTTTCTACCAACACCGCAATATGATGTTTCATGTTGTTATCATAAAGAACACCAAATATATGTTCAACTTCTGTCAGATCACTTCCTTTGAAGCAACAAGCAATGTCAAGAAAAACACTTTTTTCTTCTTCTCCCAAAGCATCAACACTTACTTTAAGTATCTTTAGGATTTCACCATTAGGAATTCTTTTGTAATGTTCAATAGCAGACTTCCATTTCTCCACACTTTTTCCAACCAAGTTGGAACCTATTACTTCTAAAGCCAAAGGGAGACCAGAAGCATAAGTTGCTACACGTTTCAAGACGTCCTCGTAACTTGAATCAAATTTTTCCCTTTTGAAAGCATTCCATATAAGCAATTGAAGAGAATCATTGTTGTTCAATTCCTTCACCTCATAAGTTCTTTCAACCTCATGAGATTTGAGCAGTTGTTCGTCCCGAGTGGTAATGATAACTCTGCTGCCGGGACCAAACCAATCGGATCTTCCAGCAAATGCTTGTAATTGCTTTCGCTTGTCAACATCATCTAGAATCAAGAGAACTTTCTTCCTACGGAGCCTTTGTTGTATCACTGAAATTCCTCGTTGCACACTTGCTAAGTTGATGTTCTTCTCTCCAAGTATTTCGGAAAGAATGAGGGTCTAGAGGTGTTTTAACCCATGTTTATTTGATTCTTCTCTAACATTTTGAAGAAAACATGAGCCATCAAAATCATCAACAATCAAATTATACACTTCTAGAGCAAATGTTGTTTTTCCTATCCCTCCCATTCCATGGATCCCTATCATGTGGACAACATCATCAAATCCAACATCCAAAAGTTTCTCCACTTTCAGCACTTGTGACAATAGGCCAACTGGGTGATCCGCAACATGTAAAGGAGCACGATTAATCACCCTAGAAACCCGTTCAACAATTCTCATAATAAAGTTGTGCTGATATTCATCTCTGTTTCAAAACATTAAAGCTTTATGAAGTTAAACTATAATCATTGTATAAGTGGAATGACACTGATATTATATTAAAAAGTGATTTTTAAACTTAAATCAGCCTAATAAAACTGAATTATAAGATGAAGTTTGTATTGACTTATATATTATGAAATTTGTATTCACTTATATATTATGAAATATTCTAATTTCTAATCGTATTAAAAAGATCGGTAAGGTGTGTACCCATCTTTAAAATGATAGCCAGATAAGTCAGCAACTTGACGCAGAGCCACCTTCCATTTCTGCAGCTTTTCCTTCTTAGCTTTGAACCTCTTTTGATGCTTAGCCAGTGCTTCTTCATAGCTACCTTTCTGGTGTCTTACATGAGAAGGATCCACGTTATAAAAGACGGGTATAACCAAGAGGCCTTTAGTCTTGCAGTGAAGGATGGTAGCGAGTTCATCCAAGCAAAAGGAGGAAGAAGCATAGTTGGGAGAGAGGACAACTATGGCAATCCTAGACTCTTCAATTGCCTTCACAAGTGTTGCTGTTATTTCTTCTCCGCTTTCAAGTTTGTCATCATCAAAGAAACTGTGAATTCCCTTGTCACTAAGAGCTTTGAAGAGATTGGCAGTGAAATTATAACGCGTGTCTTCCCCTCTAAAGCTCAGGAACACATCATAGGTGAATCCATGGGAACTTGAAGTTGCCATTAGAACAAAGTCTACAGAGTGATAATGGTTATGCAGATGAATCAAACTTTGAATAAATGTGAAAATGGAAAACTATAAATAGTGTGTGGTCCTGTTGTACAATAAGCGCGTGAAACTTTTGAAAAAACACTGTTAATTTACTTCATTTTTGGTCAACACAACAATTATCAATTCATGTTTTAAAGATTATACATTTATTTTATATGTAAAAAATCTTTTTTGCAACAATATTTTCTGAAATGTAAAACATTTATTTTTACATAAGTGATTTTATTTAGATTAATTGTGAGTTTTTTTGTCACATTCATTATTTACTATTATTTTTTAGTTTTTGCTCAATCCTGATTTTTATTTTCTTTTTACTTAGGTACTCTAAAAAGTATTACACATTTACAATGAATTTTCTACCAATTTAAAACTTAATCTACCAAATAATATTTTTAAAATAAAAATAATTTATCTTGATTTCAAATCTGATGCTATTCTTGTTTGTGTTGGAGATCCCACATCGATTAGAGATTAGAGTGTTTCATTGTATATAAGTGGATGCAGACCTCACCACATTGAACCGATTTTATGAGGTTGAGATAGACTTAAAGTCCACTTTGTAACAGTTTATTTTTCTGCATATCAAAATCTTAATATCCACAGCGTCCGTAAGTTCAATTTAGAAAAAGCCTAAGAGTGTGGATGAGCATGATAGAGTTTCCTATGAAGCTTCCTTTACGTTTATTTCTTTCCATGTAACACGCATTTCACTATTGTATCCATTGCAAACTTTGTATGCTTCGAAGCAAGTGGATACATTGTTTCAACTATTATTTAATTAAGATTTTTAAAAGGAAAACAAAGAACTCAGGTTAATAAAAATATTATTAAAAATATTTAATAACCTTTTTTAATAAAGAAGTAACGTTTTAAAAATATTAGTAAAGTAATATTTTAAAAAATATATAACATTATAAAAATATTATTAAAATTATAGTGATTTTTAATAAAAAGATGACATTTTAAATTCTTTATTAAAAATGTTTAGTAATATTTTTTAATAAAGGTAACATTATAAAAATAACACCAATATACATATTTTTTAACATTTAAATAAGTATTATTAAATTGTTTAATAGAAAAAAAAATGTAAAGATATATGCATATTGGCATTAAATTGATTTCCATATCAAGTAATATTTCAGTGTTTTTTTTTCTATAAGTAAATTAGTAATAAAACTTTGTCAACATAAAACTAGTATTACTTTAATAGATTTTGAATGTTTGAAAGTGAATCTTTACATGTACTCTATCAATAGTCACTCAATCAGACTTCCAGAAAAATAATGATTAATTATTAATTTTATCCTTAGTTCATTGCGTATCATTTAATTTTAGGATTATTTATAACCACATAAAAAGCCTACATTAATTCATAAAAAATTCTATTTGAAATAAGTAATAGGAATTGATCCAGTGTATTCAATCCAAATTAGAGTTATGAATTTAATTAAAAAAATAATTGTTGAATCTTAAATTCAATTCAATACCTAATTGGAAGATTTTCAACGAACAAAAATCAATTACACTTCAAAAACATTGAAATCTGAACATTTATAAACATACCAAAAAAAAAATCAAATCTCAACCAATGATCTAAGAATCAAATAAGAAAATTAACCTAAGAATCTAAAAAGTATTTATAAGTATCTGACCTAAATGGAAATACTTAATATATTTTGATGTCAGAAATAGGTTTTGATATATCAAATGCTTTATAACACTTTCTCTTCATGCTAAGAAAAATGCTAAATATCTAAGGATTCAGTTTTAAGAAGAAGATCTTATGAATTTCATATTTGAGGAATCAATGTGAATGATTCTTTTTGTTGCATCAATATCGGGTAGTTCAGAGCATTATATGTTTTATTTATCCAAAATACAAACGAGTGAGAAAAATTAACTTTAATCCCAATCCTGTTAACTGAACTTTCCTAACCATTTACTTTTGTTTTTATTTAAATATAAATGCAAAAATCACTTAGACAATGTCAATATATATTGAATCAAATTATTGTACATATTTTAATATTTAGTAAGTGTTACGAAGTAAAATTTTAAGAGAAATTGTTCCCATTGAGTTTGACATCCATCTATTTAGACAAAATATTGCATCTGACTCGGTACACTTGCAGAAATAACAAACATGAGACTTGTGTGTTGACCTTATTGACCTTAGAGTTTTGACTTCCTTAATAAGCAAGGTTGAATGTTTACTTGCAAAATAGGATTCTGAACTCCAAGTCAAATCCTAGTTAGGCCCAAGAGTAGTTCACTTATGTTATGCTTATAATTTTTACAAAAAAGAAATTACTAATCCTATACAAAAATATTTTATTCCTATTTACATTTTTACAAAGCGAAAAAAAGAAAAGTGAGGTTAATAATTCACACTTCATAAAAGAAGATGATTAAGAACCTGATGACAACTATGAAGATGGTTGGGACTTTGACAATATTGATAACTAATGTATAATATTTTTTCATATTATTTGACAACCAATATGAGAATATACCCAACTTAATAATATGGAAGATAACACATTCACATTTGTTATTGCTACAATATCGTTGTAGACAAATATAAACCTAAAATCTTAACATATTTAAGATACGTATTAAAAACTTAATATAATTTTGTTATTATTAGCATAAATAATTTAGAAACTAGAAAAACAACTATAAAAATATAAAAAAACTTGAGAAAAGGCCTAAAATCATGAAGATACATACATGATTAAAGCTTAATATGGATACAAGTTGGGTTTATGAGAATCAAAACAAATCATTATTAATATATGGAAATATCCCACTCATACCCTAGGTGAGTTGGTGTTGAAGCTAGTAAATAAAATAAAAAAGAATAAAAGCAAGAAAACAAAAAGAAAAATACCTAGGAAAAATTTGCACGTGGTGAACAAACCAATGCTTTGTAACAAGGAGTGGTTTTGTGATTGAGAAGCATTTAGATCTTTTTCTACTTTCTTGTTGCTATAAGGATCATCGAACCGAATGTCCTCCATGATGTTGTTTTCCTCTTTGATTACATGGATTCCTCTTGCTTTAACAAAGGTCTTTGTCACACCCTCATATGTAACCTCCACATGCTTCCATTCCTTAAACTTGTAGATTCTTGATCCAAATATAAACAAATTACCATCCTCACGTAGCCCTTTTTGATCAAAAAGGAATGTTTGATCAAATTCACGCTTCCCCTCTTCGTTGACACAATATAAGCCTGAATATTGCCTTTCACCATCAATATACAACTCAGGTCTAATTACATGATACTTCTCTTTACCCTCAAAATGAATAACAAAATTAAGAACTTTGGCAGGAAACTTAGCACCAGACAAAGTACTTAAAGATCTTTCGAGATCAAACCACTCTGGAACACTTGTTCCTGGAAACAACAATGCAGTGTCTCCAGCCTCGTGCAATTTCTGTTAGTCATACATAATTCATAAAGAACTCATTAGTTATAACAAACATCAAGAGCACTGCGTATTATCAATCAAAAAAGTATTTAAAAAGCAAGACAAAACCTTATTCAACAACATGCTTGAGCTCGAGGAACTCAAGGATATACACTCTGCTGCATAGAAATGCTTTAATTTTGGTGGAATCCCTCTAATTTCCTGAAGACGCTTGCAATGACTCACATCAAGACTGAAGAGGTTGTGAAATTCTTTGATGCATTCAGGAAGGAATTTGAAATTATTTCCCTTTAGAGATAAAACACTCATATGTGCCAACTGCATGGAACCTGCTGAGAAGAATAGATCATCCAGGTTGCAAGACTCGGCCCAAAAATGAACTACCATTGAGCATATGTTATCTTCACCCTCTTCTGATTTTACCCATCGCCACTCCTTGCAGTTTCTAACCCTAATATTCCACAACTCAGGCATCATGACAATGCTACTTGGTAAGTGAACAATTTCACATGACAAGCTTAATTCTAAGAGTCGAAAAAGGTTTTGAAATGAAACTGGCAATTCTTTTATGGGAAGCTCTTCCAATCGAAGTACCCTTATGTTTCCCATCTTTCCTAGTATTTCTGGAAATTTCTCTAGATTCGAACAATATGAAAGTTCTAGTCTTTCAAGACTGGGCAAGTTCAGAGGCGGAAAACTCATAAGCTTACTGCAACCTTCCGCATTCAATATTTTCAGTTTAGTCAAAAAACCAATTGAGTCGTGAACTGCAACTAAACTCTCACACTCTTTGAATGAAACTTCCTCTAAATTTGGGAGATCAGACATATCAAGTATGTGAGTTAAAAATTTGCAATGGTCAAAATTCAAGACAGTTAGATTCTCGAACTTCTGCAAAGAAAATAAATAGAGAGAAAAGAATTAAAAATCGAATGAATATATCAATTTACAATATGAGGAAAACACTCTTTAAATTTACCAAATGACGTCAAGTTGCTGTTAGTTAACTTGCAGATGTTGAGTTTATTTGGAAGAAAATTTGATGGTAAACAATTTGCAGGGTATCCATGCCATTCCAGTACACTCAAACTTTCCAGAAAATAGTTGGGACCTTTCGAAAATTTGCCATTTCTAATAATAAGTATTTTAAGGTTTTTCATCCTTTCGAAGGCATTTGCATTCCATTCTATTGTTTCTTCTTTCTCACTTATAGACAAATCCAAACATATGATTTCAATTTTGCTAGTTCCCTGTTGATGCAAAAGTCACATTCACGAATCAATGAAATCCACATGTTGAGAGAAGTTAAAAAATCTTATCCGAAAAAATAACTTTGCAAATTGTCAAAGAAAAAGAGAGAATACTGTGATGTGAAAAGATGACAGAAAAATATTGAATCAAAGATATAAAAGCAAAACACTTACTGTGTTGTGTTTTAAAACATGAATGATATCTTTAGGTAACCATAATCTCCTGCGTTCCCCTAGCTCTTTGGTTGACTCTTGCCGGTCAATTTGCCTACCCATGTCCTCAATCAAGTCATGCATTTCAACTACTCTACGCCAAACATTAACCTTTATGAGAGATTTTTCTACTAACACCCCAATATGATGTTTCATGTTGTTATCATAAAGAGCACCAAGTATATGTTCAACTTCTGGCTGATTACTTCCTTTGAAGCAACAAGCAATGTCAAGAAAAACACTTTTTTCTTCTTCCCCCAAAGCATCAAAGCTTACTTTAAGTATCTCTAGGATTTCACCATTAGGAATTCTTTTGTAATGTTCAATAGCAGACTCCCATTCCTCCACACTTTTTCTAACCAAGTTGGAACCTATTACTTCTAAAGCCAATGGGAGACCAGAAGCATAAGTTGCTACACGTTTCAAGACATCCTCGAAACTTGGATGAAAACTTTCCCTTTTGAAAGCATTCCATATAAGCAATTGAAGAGAATCATTCTCGTTCAATTCCTCCACCTCATAAGTTCTTCCAACCTCATGAGATTTTAGTAGTTGTTCGTCCCGAGTGGTAATGATAATTCTGCTCCCGGGACCAAACCAATCGGATCTTCCAGCAAATGCTTGTAACTGCTTTCGGTTGTCAACATCATCTAGAATGAAGAGAACTTTCTTCTTACGGAGCCTTTGTTGTATCACTGAAATTCCTTCATGCTCACTTGCTAAGTTGATGTCCTTCTCTCCAAGTATTTTTGAAAGAAGGATGCTTTGGAGGTGTTCTAGCCCATGTTTGTTTGATTTCTCTCTCACGTTTTGAAGAAAACAAGAACCATCAAAACACACAGCAATGAAATTATAAACTGCTAGAGCGAGTGTTGTTTTTCCGATCCCTCCCATTCCATGGATAGCTATCATGTGGAATCCATCACCAGATTCAACATTCAGAAGCTTCCTTAGTTGTAGCACTTGCGGCCCTAGTCCAACTGGGTAATCCGCAACATGTAAACGACGAGGATTAATCTTGTCGCACACCGAGTCCACAATATTCCCAATAAACTTGTATTCGTATCCATCACTATTTCAAACAAAAAGGTTTAAACGAAGCCCTTTAGTCCATGTCATTAGAGAAGTAAAACATAATCCAATAAAAATTATAAAGTAAAGAGATTAGGACAGTGGTGTACCCGTCTAGGAAGTGATAGCCAGATAAGTCAGCAACTTGACGCAGAGCCAGCTTCCATTTCTGCAGCTTCTCCTTCTTAGCTTTGAACCTCTTTTGATGCTTAGCCAGTGCTTCTTCATAGCTACCTTTCTGGTGTCTTACATGAGAAGGATCCACGTTATAAAAGACGGGTATAACCAAGAGGCCTTTAGTCTTGCAGTGAAGGATGGTAGCGATTTCATCCAAGCAAAAGGAGGAAGAAGCATAGTTGGGAGAGAGGACAACTATGGCAATCCTAGACTCTTCAATTGCCTTCACAAGTGTTGCTGTTATTTCTTCTCCGCTTTCAAGTTTGTCATCATCAAAGAAACTGTGAATTCCCTTGTCATCAAGAGCTTTGAAGAGATTGGCAGTGAAAGCATAACGCGTGTCTTTCCCTCTAAAGCTGAGGAACACATCATAGGTGAATCCATGGGAACTTGGAGTTGCCATTACAACAAACTCTATAGAGTGATAGTGGTTATGCAGATGGAAGCAAACTTTTTAATGCATATGAAAATGCCAAACAATAGCGTGTGGGTCCTGCTGTTACAATAAGCGCGTGTAACTTTTGAAAAATATCTTTGTTACTTTCTTTCTAATTTCCTTCAATTTTGGTTTCAACACAATAATTATCTATTCATTTTATAAATATTATACAATATAAACTCACATATTTTATATGTAGAAAATATTTTTTGCAACAATATTTTCTGAAATGTAAAACATTTATTTTTACATAAGTGATTTTATTTAGATTAATTGTGAGTCTTTTTTGTCACATTCATTATTTACTATCATTTTTTAGTTTTTGCTCAATCCTGATTTTTCTTTTTCTTTTTACTTAGGTACTCTAAAAAATATTACACATTTATAATGAATTTTCTACCAATTTAAAACTTAATCTACTAAATAATATTTCTATATTAATTTTGTACATCATATGTTTCTAAAATGTCATATTGTATTATCTATCTTCTTTCTTTCTTTTTTTATCAATAATAAATAATATAAATAATAATAAAAATAATAATATTAGGTATTTCAACTCTAATAAAACAAACCTAATAAATTGGTATAGAAAAAAGTCTAAGAGTGTGGATGAGCATGATAGAGTTTCCTATAAAGCTTCCTTTACGTTTATTTCTTTCCGGTAACACGTATTTGACTATTGTATCCATTGCCAATTTTGTATACTTCGAAGCAAGTATATATATAAACTGAAGAAGATACATTGTTTCCACTATTATTTAATTAAGATTTTTAAAATGAAAACAAAGAACTCAGGTTAATAAAAAATATTATTAAAAATATTTAATAACCTTTTTTAATAAAGAAGTAACATTTTAAAAATATTAGTAAAGTAATATTTAAAAAAATATATAACATTATAAAAATATTATTAAAATTATAGTGATTTTTTAATAAAAAGATGACATTTTAAATTCTTTATTAAAAATGTTTAGTAATATTTTTTAATAAAGGTAACATTATAAAAATAACACCAATATACATAATTTTTTAACATTTAAATAAATATTATTAAATTGTTTAATAGAAAAAAAAATGTAAAGATATATGCATATTGACATTAAATTGATTTCCATATCAAGTAATATTTCAGTGTTTTTCTCTATAAGTAAATTAGTAATAAAACTTTGTCAACATAAAACTAGTATTACTTTAATAGATTTTGAATGTTTAAAAGTGAATCTTTACATGTACTCTATCAATAGTCACTCAATCAGACTTCCTAAACTCAATTTGTGCACATCCTAACGGGAACAAATGAAAATTCTTCTCACCATATCACAAAATTCAAAACATAACAATGATTTATACTTGATATTTATGTTAACGATCGACCAGAAATAATTTTTTCATGAATAATTGGTTAGCATAAACAAGGGGCTTTAATGATAGTTAGTTTCCAACAACATTATGTGAACTAAAAATATGTGTTTGTGTCTATTATAAATCAAGTGTTAGTACACAGTCACAGTAAACAGAACTTGCTGAATAAACTTTCAATCTAACCAACATAAACATTGACTATAAACATTTCTTACAAGTCATACAAGATCACAACTATAAGATGGTCTTCCATATTCAAAGAGATATTGGCTTTAATTTTCAACGACACAAATCCATTAACAAAAAAGACCCCACCTACTTCATCAATGGAGATACATATTTAGTAGTTTTCATAATCTAAACTCAAACACTAAATCTTTCAAATATAGATACATTTATAGTTTCTGCACTGTAGGCCCCAACACCAATTTCTTTTTCTATCACAGAATGTACTTAACATAAAACATCAAAGCCTTCCAATGAAGAGGAACACAACAAACATAAAAGGGTGGAAATAAAACATACAACATGTGATGAAATGGCGAATGAATTTACAAATAGGACTATCACATTGCTGCAATACCACAAGAAACAAAGCTACACTGTTTCATCAACAACCAATTGATCACACCCACCCAGCTGCAAAATAAATCACCTTACAGCACCTTACAACATGCACATGACTAGTAACAGTTGCATTTAAATTATTAGCAGAAGAACCAAATAACCTGAAAGTTGTTACCCATTAATCAACACTGTAAGAATGTTTTGATATAAACGAAATCTGACATCAAACTAAACAGAAATACTTGTCAATACAATGCAACAGTTGAACTATTGGCATTACAAATTGCAAATATTGTGGACAATATGAACTTTTGGTTTACGTTTTCCTATTTGTTTCCTTTACACTGATTTCTCTACTGGTGTGAGATGGATTTCATTAACAAACAATTAAAATAATAAACAAAACAAAGGAAACAAAATACTTATATAGAATCAACAATAACCAAAGAATTCTTATGAATGAAAACTATGATCTTATAATAGATTACAAACTCATGCTTATGCTGAAAAATATGTGATAATCACAGATACAAATTCACTACATAATTTATTTTCATGCTAAGATGAGATCATGGAAAATAGCTAACAACTTTTGCTCATAAGTGTCCACAACAGCATACAAAACCCATAAGCTTTATAGAATAATAGAAATAATGAATGGGGAAAGTAAACCTAAACACAAAACAGCTATAAAAAATAAGTGCATGACTAAATGGATATAAAGATAAAATGGAGATTGCATACATGCTTGTTAACATCTAATTAACTGAACATAGGACAACAACTATAATTAAGATATAAAAGTACTCTAATAACAAATAAAATAAAATAAAACCATTCATGCATGTTGTATAACTCTGCCAAGTGATAATATGGCATCCAATTCAGAAAGAGGTCTAAAAGTCAAGGAATTTTTCTGAGTCTTTTTTTTAAGGGCGATTAGGACTTGGGAAAACGTATACTCTATTACTTCTCACCCTTCATTTATTTCTTTTAGTATCATCAATTAAGCTATTTTCTATGTTTTCTTTATGATTCCCCAGATCTAAGAGGAAAGAGAGTGGTTCTGTTTGAGAGTATTGCACATACATATACTCATGTTGGTTTTAGTTTTTCTAAATGAATTTTAAAAGGATTAATGAAAATCTATTATGTTGATCTTAAACTGTTGTGAGACTCAATATTCCTTACAGGAATCAGACACACAGGTTTTGATCTAACCCAGTGGGATAAGGGTTTATTGTTGTAGTATGCAATCCTTTATGATGCAGGTATTAGAATTATCTTAAAGAGTCAAATACCTCATTAACTTCATCATATTTCATTAATTTCATGCTATTGGGAACTGTTAAAAAATCTGAGAAATATCTAACATCTTTCTATATCTCAGACTATTTCAGAGTGTCGTAGATTATCTATTTGGATTTCTTTTTATTTTATGTTTTATTATTTGTTTTCTTATTTAATTGGGATCTTTGTAATTATAGGTCAATTTTATATTGTAAATAGGAAAATTATTTCCTATATTTATTGCATTAAGTCTATACAAAACAGAATCTATTTGTTGTCATGGTTTTAGCACCTCTGCATCAGTTTTTCTCTCTTTCAAATAGAACAATTGTAATAAAATGATCTAATGGATCATAATTTATTCAGGTTCTTAGCTAATAACTTATTTTTTAGTAATAATTCACTAACACAGAATAGAATGGTACATATGCAGCAAAATCCTAAACTAAATAAATCAATATCAAAAGTTAAAGGAAAGAAAACATAACAAAACAAGAAACATGTAACACATCATGCCAGTTTCTTTGTGGATACCGAAAATAGAAAGGAAAGGAAAAAACAGAATAAGAAAAAAAAATATCACTACAAAAAATTCATTAAATAGCAAAGAAAAATAGTCACTATAGATACTATTACTTTAGGTTAGAGTTTTCTGTATATTGAGGCTGATGTACTGTTTCAAATCAATCAATTGAATAAAAAAATCATTCAGATTAATCCTTTCCAGTTCCTTAACATTTATGGAAGCTTACATAACAATTTCTTCAAATCTCCACGAAACATTTCTTTGAAATGGGAATAATAGGCGATGTTCACATGAACAATGTGTTAGATGCGGTGGAAGAGGAAAGCTTGGATTCCTTAAAAGGATGATAAAGAGAGGAAAAGGATGCAGGTTTGCATCATGTTCTTGAAAATTCCATTTTTTGATTGATTCATTCTATGGAACTGGACCATTCCTATTCTTATTGACAACCAAGTGTAAGACTGATAGAGACCAACTACGATCCCACTTTAAAAAAAATTCATTTGATACTTGTTGAGTATAATATATTCAGAAAAGTGTTTTCTATAGAGAAACTTATAAGAATCTGTCTTGTTCTGATACTTTCTTACTGATATGTCATTCAGAATGCAGCTGATGGTAGTAACATTTCTCCTACTGTATTCTGGGTTTGTGTTCGAATCAAAGTAGAGTTTGTGCATAGCTTATCAATTTCTGCCCTTTAGTTAGGATGATTAATGTAGTAGTACTTACTTTAGTAGTAATTCTAACTAATAGAAACCTAGATCTTCTGCATCTCATCCTGTGTTTCTAGAGCTACTCCTTAAATGCATATTCTGTTTAGACACAAGCAATATCCTTTTGGAATATTCTTAAAACAAATTTATCTATTCTTTAAGCTCTTTATTTTTATTTTTTTGTATCCTTTGAAGTTCTTTCGAGGTCCTCATAAGATATGTTTATAACAAATACACAAAATCACAACTGTTTCCCTGCATAACAATATTTGTCTAATTACTTGGTTATGTTCTCGTCCTAATGCAGAAAATTTCAGAATATTTGACTCGCTTAGTGATCAGTGTTTTGCTGAAGTAACTACAAACAGTATTTCCATGTTGCTTAGTTTTGGAGAAGCTATTGCCAAAAGCAAGAGATCACCTGAAAATTTATTTGTGCTTTTGGACATGTATGAAATATTGCTAGAAATCCATTCGGAGGTATTTTCTTTTAAAATCCAAATTCTTGAATCTTGCTGCAACATTGAGTCCACTGTGAAGGTTTCATAAAACTTATAAGGTTAAGTATAATTTATTTTATATTCAATAGCCAATTTTGAGAGGTGGCACATCTGTAGAATAGTGTGTTCCCATGTTTGACACTTTGGATATGACACTTTATGTCTGTTTTTATGTGGTTAGGAGGCACAATTCAATTGTAACATATTCTCAACTTTTTCTACGGACAATTTGCAGATTGAAATACTCTTTAAAGGCAGAGAGTTGGTTCATGAGTCCGAAAACTCTTTTGCCTGGAAATTAATATTGGTTAGTGCAAAATAGAAATTGGAAGTAAAAAAGTTGTGTTTTTGTAATTGGTACAGGTTTGGGGAAACATTTAGCTTGCATGTGCTAGAAAGATGATTCCTTGAATATCACTAATAATTTTTATGGATGATCTCCTGCAAGAATAAACAGGGAGATGCTGAATTGGCATAAAATTTCCCAATTCTGATAAGATCAATCGTGACTGTGAAGGGTACTGTGCTGCAGCATGCATGTACTTTCACTAACTTGTGTTCAACAATGTCTGGTCTTTTACCAAATTATCCATTAGATTTTTGTGTTGTACTAGTTTGAGTTTTGTTTTCCAAACCCATGCTTTAATTTTAAGTTAACTGAAACTACATATATCAGCGACTCAATTTCTCACACTTTATGTGAGGATAATGCTTCAAGAGCAGTTGTGTTCTCAGGTTTAAGACATTCAATATTATGTTTGAGGAACTTCATCAGAAACAATCTCAGTGGACAGTACCGGACTCAGAGTTGCAATATCATGGTACACTATCATGATAGACTCATTATATTAGAAGTGAGACACTCTTAATTTTGTGATTCTCAACAATTCCATCAAATAGTTAAGAATATGTTAAGAGAGTATTATTAACATTTTTGTAAATATTTATTATGATTGCTTGATTTACTAAATTAAACTAATTGCAACCCCTCCCTTCCTTCCTTCAGAGATTAATTTGGTATTTTTTAGTCAAATTTGTGGTCTTTAGATGGTACTCCATCAATTAGTTGACACATCAGTTCTTGAATTGGTCAATAGTGATGTTATCGAACCAATACGTGATAATAATGACGTGAATGAATCAAGCGAAAATGATTAAGAACATGATGATTGAGACTTTGACAATACTTATGATTAGTGTATAATATTTTTCCATATTATTTGACAACTAATATGAGAATATACCCAACTTAATTGATTGTATAACTTTTTTGCAAAATAAATACTTAAGACTAGAGGTAGGGATAATTTTATCATCAAACATAATCATGCTATTGTGAGTTTTGACAACAACACATAATTGTCTTGCGATAAAAAGTTGGCTACATCCCTTATTCTAGTCCATCACCACAACCTCACTTTTCTTATTCCTAAAACATATAAGATAACACATTCACATTTGTTATCATTAGAGTATGGTTCTAGACAAATATAAACCCTCCAAATCAAATGTGTATAAAAAATTAAATATAATTTTGTTATTATTAGCATAAATAATTTAGAAACTAGAAAAACAACTATAAAAATATAAAAACTTGAAAAGGCCTAAAATCATGAAGATACATACATTATTAAATCTCAATATGGACACAAGTTGGGTTTATAAGAATCAAAACATATCATTATTAAAATATGAAAATATCTCACTCATACCCTAGGTGAGTTGGTTCCCAAACTAGTAAAACAATAAAAAATAAAAGTAAGAAAACAAAAAGAAAAAAACCTAGGAAAAATTTGCATGTGGTGAACAAACCTATGCTTTGTAACAAGGAGTGGTTTTGTGATTGAGAACCATTTAGATCTTTGTCTATTTTCTTGTTGCTATAATAATCATCAAACCAAATGTCCTCCATGATGTTGTTTTCTTCTTTGAATACATGGATTCCTGTTGCTTTAACAATTGAGGCCTTTATCACACCTTCATATGTAACCTCCATATGCTTCCATTCGTTTCCTAAAGGTAGTTCAAACAAATTACCATAGACAGGTACAATTTGTAGATCAAAGAGGTATGTTTGATCCAATTCAAACATCCTCTCTATTTTGTGGAAACAAAAGAATTTTGATTCTTGAACTTTGCCATCAATGAACACCATAGGTCTAATGAAATCAAACTCATCTGTATCACCCACAGGTGCAATAAGAAGAGAAAGAACTTTGGAAGGAAACTTATTACGAAACCAGAAAGAACTTGAAGGTCCACTACTTTGGTGATCAAACCACTCTGGAATACTTGTTCCTGAAAACCAGAATTCAGTTTTTCGAGCCTCGTGCAGTCGCTGTTAATCATACATAATTCATAAAGAACTCATTAGCTAACAAACATCAAGAGCACTACCTATTATCAATCAGAAAAGTATTTAAAAAGCAAGACAAAACCTTATTCAGCAACATGCTTGAGCTCGAGGAACTCAAGGATATACAGTTTATTGCCTTAAAATACTTTAATTTTGGTGGAACCCCTCTAATTTCTTGAAGATGCTTGCAATGACTCACATCAAGAGTGTGGAGGTTGTGAAATTCTTTGATGCATTCAGGAAGGAATTTGAAATTATTTTCCCTTAGAAATAAACTACGCACTTGTGCCAACTGCATGAAACCTGCCGAGAAGAATTGATCATCAAGGTTGCAAGACGAGGCAAAAAACCAATCTACCTTTGAAGAAACCATTGAGCCTATATTATCTTCACCCTCATCTGATTTTAACCATTGCCACTCCTTGCAATTAGTAACACAAATATCCAACAACTCAGGCATCATGACAATGCTACTTGGTAAGTGAACAATTTCACATGACAAGATCAAGTCTCTGAGTCGAATAAGATTTTGAAACGAAACTGGCAATTCTTTTATGGGAAGCTCTTCCAATTGAAGTACCCTTATGTTTCCCATCTTTCCTAGTATTTCTGGAAATTTCTCTAGATTCGAACAATATGAAAGTTTTAAACTTTCAAGAGTGGGCAAGTTGAGAGGCGGAAAACTCATAAGCTTGATGCAACCTTCTGCATTCAATATTTTCAGTTTAGTCATAAAACCAATCGAGTCGTGAACTGCAATTAAACTCCCACACTTTTTAAATGAAACTTCCTCCAAATTTGGGAGATCAGACATATCAGGTATCTGTGTTAAATATTTGCACTGGTCAAAATTCAAGACAGTTAGATTCTCGAACTTCTGCAAAGAAAATAAGAAAGAGTGAGAGAGAGAAAAAAAATTAAGAATCAAATGAATATATCAATTTACAATATGAGGAAAACACTCTTTAAACTTGCCTTCAACGAGCCATGGAACCCAAATGACACAAGGCTGCTGTCAGTTAACTTGCAAATGACAAGGTTATTTGGAAGAAAATTTGATGGTAAACAATTTGAAGGGTATCCATGCCATTCCAGTACACTCAAACTTTCCGGAAAATAATTGGGACCTTTGGAAAACTTACCATTTCTAATGATAAGTATTTTAAGGTTTTTCATCCTTTTAAAGGCGTTTGCATTCCATTCTAGTGTTTCTTCTTTCTCCCTTATAGACAAATCTAGACATATGATTTTAATTCTGCTAGTTCCCTATTGATGCAAAAGTCAAATTCACGAATCAACGAAATTCACATGTTGATAGATGTTTAAAAATTTAGTTAGACAAAATAACTTTGCAAATTGTCAAGAAAAAAGATGACAATTTGATGTTAAAAGATGACAAAAAAATATTGAATCAAAGATATAAAAGCAAATCACTTACCGTGTTGTGTTTTAAAACATGAATGATATCTTTAGGTAACCATAATCTCCTGTGTTTCCCTGGCTCTTTGGGTGACTTTTGCTGGTCAATTTGCCTACCCATGTCCTCAATCAAGTCGTGCATTTCAACTACACTACGCCAAACCTTAACCTTTATGAGAGATTTTTCTACCAACACACCAATATGATGTTTCATGTTGTTATCATAAAGAACACCAAGTATATGTTCAACTTCTGTCAGATTACTTCCTTTGAAGCAACAAGCAATGTCAAGAAAAACACTTTTTTCTTCTTCTCCCAAAGCATCAAAGCTTACTTTAAGTATCTCTAGAATTTCACCATTAGGAATTCTTTTATAATGTTCAATAGCAGACTCCCATTCCTCCACACTTTTTCCAACTAAGTTGGAACCTATTACTTCTAAAGCCAATGGGAGACCAGAAGCATAAGTTACTACACGTTTCAAGACGTCCTCGTAACTTGGATCAAAATTTGCTCTTTTGAAAGCATTCCATATAAGCAATTGAAGAGAATCATACTTGTTCAATTCCTCCACCTCATAAGTTCTTTCAACCTTATGAGATTTTAGCAGTTGTTCGTCCCGAGTGGTAACGATAACTCTGCTGCCGGGACCAAACCAATCGGATCTTCCAGCAAATGCTTGTAACTGCTTTCGGTTGTCAACATCATCTAGAATCAAGAGAACTTTCTTCCTACGGAGCCTTTGTTGTATCATTGAAATTCCTCGTTGCACACTTGCTAAGTTGATGTTCTTCTCTCCAAGTATTTCGGAAAGAATGAGGGCCTGGAGGTGTTTTAACCCATGTTTATTTGATTCAACTCTAACATTTTGAAGAAAACATGAACCATCAAAATCATCAACAATCAAATTATACGCTTCTAGAGCAAGTGTTGTTTTTCCTATCCCTCCCATTCCATGGATCCCTATAATGTGGACAACATCATTAGATCCAACATCCAAAAGTTTCTTCACTTTCAGCACTTGTGACAGTAGGCCAACTGGGTGATCCGCAACATGTAAAGGAGCACGATTAATCTCCCTAGAAACCCGTTCAACAATTCTCCCAATAAAGTTGTATTGGTATTCATCTCTGTTTCAAAACAAAACATACGTTGGAGATTCTACACACGGACTAAAGATTCATATTATATAAGTGGATGCAAATCTCAAGCCGGTTTTTATGAGGTTGATTAGATTTAAAGTTCACTTCTTAATATGGTATCAGAGCCATATAAAGTCTATCTTAACAAGAGTTTGTTGGATTTATCAGTTCACACTAAAAAAAAGTTAAGCTTTATGAAGTTAAACTAGAAGCATTGCATCCATGTTCTCTTCATACTTAGACTAATTGTCAAATGGTTAAGTGTTTCTTTTTTTATTTAAATAACGTTAAATCATTAGAGAACTAAAACATGATCCACTAAAAGTTAAAAAGTAAAAAGATTGGTAAGGTGGGTACCCATCTTTAAAATGATAGCCAGATAAGTCAGCAACTTGACGCAGAGCCACCTTCCATTTCTGCAGCTTCTCCTTCTTATCTTTGAACCTCTTTTGATGCTCAGCCAATGCTTCTCCATAGCTACCTTTCTGATGTCTTACATGAGAAGGATCCACCTTATAAAACACGGGTATAACAAACAACCCTTTAGTCTTGCAGTGAAGGATGGTAGCGAGTTCATCCAAGCAAAAGGAGGAAGAAGCATAGTTGGGAGAGAGCACAACTATGGCAATCCTAGACTCTTCAATTGCCTTCACAAGTGTTGCTGTTATTTCTTCTCCGCTTTCAAGTTTGTCATCATCAAAGAAACTGTGAATTCCCTTGTCATCAAGAGCTTTGAAGAGATTGGCAGTGAAAGCATAACGCGTGTCTTCCCCTCTAAAGCTCAAGAACACATCATAGGTGAATCCATGGGAAGTTGTAGTTGCCATTAGAACAAAGTCTATAGAGTGATAATGGTTATGCAGATGGAATCAAACTTGGAATAAATATGAAAATGCCAAACTATAAATAGTGTGTGGTCCTGTTGTGCAATAAGCGCGTGAAACTTTTGAAAAAACACTGTTAATTTACTTCACTTTTGGTCAACACAACAATTATCAATTCATGTTTTAAAGATTATACATTTATTTTATATGTAAAAAATCTTTTTTGCAACAATATTTTCTGAAATGTAAAACATTTATTTTTACATAAGTGATTTTATTTAGATTAATTGTGAGTTTTTTTTGTCACATTCATTATTTACTATTATTTTTTAGTTTTTGCTCAATCCTGATTTTTATTTTCTTTTTACTTAGGTACTCTAAAAAGTATTACACATTTATAATGAATTTTCTACCAATTTAAAACTTAATCTACCAAATAATATTTTTAAAATAAAAATAGTTTATCTTTATTTCAAATGTCATGCTATATTCTTGTTTGTTTTTCTGCATATCAAAATCTTGATATCCACAGTGTCCGTAAGTTCAATTTAGAACCTAAAATTTATATTTCTAAATTAATTTTGTTAATATGTTTCTAAAATGTCATATTGTATCTTTATATCTCTCTTCTTTCTTTCTTTCCTTTTTATCAATAATAAGTGTTCCTACAAGATCTGAACCCTGCATAACACTTTCTCTTGTGGTGATCTTTTCGTCTTTTCGGCCTTTCGGTTAGTCTTCTTTCAGCTGAATCTCCTTTGGTCTGAACACGATGGGGGAATACCTGCGAAGACACTCCGACGATCAAGTCAGACCAAGAGCTAAGTACCAGAAGAGTAGGAAATGAATAATTACCTTGGGTGTTGTGTCTCTTCTGCTATTTATACTGCTCTAGGTGGGCTATGGATGCCGTGGACCTACTTTAAAGTCCAAACGAAGGCTCAATTGTGTCTTAACCGTGCTTATCACTTAAGTTGACTTGTTTATACCTAATTACGTGTTTAGCTTTGCATCTTGTCGTCTAGTCTGCTTTGTTGTCTGGTCAGCCTTTCGACTATCCGGTAGTACATAGTAATATAAACAATAAAAAATAATAATATTATAATAAATAATAATACTAGGTATTTCAACTCTAATAAAACAAACCTAATAAATTCCAATAGAAAAAGCCTAAGAGTGTGGATGAGCATGATAGAGTTTCCTATGAAGCTTCCTTTACGTTTATTTCTTTCCATGTCGGTACGTAACACGCATTTCACTATTGTATCCATTGCCAATTAATTGGACAGCAAATATTTTTAGTAATATTATTTTAATAAAAGTAACATTATAAAATTATCATTAATTTTTTAATAATAATTCCTTTTAAAAAAACAACATTGTAATTTTTTTTATTAAAAGTCTTGTATAACCTTTTTTAATAAAGAAGTAACATTTTAAAAATATTACTAAAGTAATATTTTATAATAAAAAAGGTAATATTATATAAATGTTACTAGAAAATTTTAATAATATTTTTTAATAAAAATATGAATTTTTAAAAATATTATTAAATCTTTTTAGTAATATTTAATATATATATACAACATTATAAAAATATTATTAAAGTTATAGTAAATTTTTAATAAAAAGATGACATTTTAAATTTGTTATTAAAAAAATTTAGTCATATTTTTTAATAAAGGTAACATTATAGAAATAACACCAATATACATATTTTTTAACATTTAAATAAATATTATTAAATTGTTTAATAGAAAAAAATGTAAAGATATACGTATATTCACATTAAAACTAGTAATAAAACTTTGTCGACATAAAACTAGTATTACTTTGAATAGATTTTTGAATTTTGAATGTTTGAAAGTGAATCTTAACATGTATTCTATGAATAATCACTCAATCACACTTCCTAAACTCAATTTGTGAACATCCTAACGGGAGTAATTAAAAATTCTTTTCACCCTATCCACTACAAGAAAATCATGAAATAGAAACCAATTTGTAGAAACCAAAATAATTAGTTGCAATAGTAACTAAATTAGAGACATTTTAAAAACTAAAAAGAAATTTGGTTTCTAAATTAGTTTATATTATTTTCTATTATTGTTAAATAGTTTCTAAATTGGTATCTAATTAGCAACCAAGGTTTTTGCTACCAAATTTAGAAACTAAATAATTGGTAGTTAAAACCTTAGTTGCTAATTAGATACCAATTTAGAAACTATTTAACAATAATATAAACTAATTTAGAAACCAATTTTTTTTTAGTTTCTAAAATGGTCTCTATTTTAGTTTGTATTGTAACTAATTATTTTGGTATCTAAAAATTGGTTTCTATTTCATGATTTTCTTGTAGTGATCACAAAATTCAGAACATAACAATGATACTAATAAATAACAATCATACCAATCATTATACTTTATATTTATGTTAACGACCATAAATAATCTTTTTGCATGAATAATTGGTTAGTATAAACAAGGAGGTTTATAGTTAGTTTCCAGCAACACTATGTGAACTAAAAATATGTGTTTGTGTCTACGAGCTTGAGCTTTTAAAAACCAAGTTTGAAACATCAAATGATTTTATGAGGAAAACCTTAAGCTCAAACAGAAATTAAAAACAGCATGAAGAGAAAAGAATCTAAAACAAAGACTTGACACCTAAAGCACATAATTTGAGAAATTAAAAAAGAAAGTTATATGAAAATTGAAAGTATTGGAAAGAAAGTTATTTGAAAATTGAAAGTCTTGGAAAACCATGATTGGATATGAGGAACAAAATGATTCATGATAGCAAATGTATATTTATCATCCTTTTATTGATATGAATTCTCCAGTCACATAAACATATCAAACAAGATTTTACAATTAATGTAATGTTAGAGATTAACTTAAACTGTATTCATAAGGAGTATTAACATTTAATCTCATTTTCAAATTCAATTTCAGAAATAGGTTTAGAGATTTTTTTAATGAGGTTTTAATTATTCTAAAGTGTATGATTAAAATCTATGAAAAGCAATGATTAATTAGATTGAATGTTCACTTGCAAATTAAGGTTCTCAACTGCAAGTCACCCAAATGTAATTCACTTATGCTTATACTTTAAAAAAAAAAATACTAATCCTATACTAAAATATTTTATTCCTATTTACATTTTTATGAGGCTAAAAAAATGAAAATGGGGTCTAATAATTTTTTTTTTAGATCTCAGAAAATAATTAAATTTTAAAAAATCAGAAACTAATTACGAAATTAAAAAATCATAAACAGAAATAAAGTTGAGTATAACACATAACAATGAAATAAGAACAAAATTTCAGATTAAGAAAATACATAAGAAGACTGAAAATGGAATTAATTTATTTCCTAAAAGAGTAAAACCAAAAAACTGAATATGAAAAAAGAAGAAGAATAATAGTGGTTTTGAAAAACCAGAAATAGAAAAGGGAACAAAAAGAAGAAAAAGAAAAAAAATGAAGAATAAAGAAAATAGTGAGAGGGAGGCTTGCAATGAGAAAAGATATATGATATTGTAATGGTTCACAAATGCATAAGAATGCAAAAGGAATTAATTTATTTCATAAAATAATAAAACCAAAAGAAAAAAAAACAGGAAATAAATGAAGAAAAGGAATCCAAAAGAAAAAGTAAATAAATGAAGAAATAGAAAATATTAAGAAGGAGCTTACAATGAGAAGAGCGCAAATAGTGTAATGGATGCGTCAGATTAAGTTTAACCCTGAAACTGTGAGAGTAAGTCTTCAAACACAAAAGTTTTTAATATGATTCTAGATAAATATAAACCCTCCAAATCTTAACATATTTAAGATGTGTATTAAAAATTTAATATAATTATAATTTTGTTATTATTAGCATAAATAATTTAGAAACTAGAAAAGCAACCTATAAAAATATAAAAACTTGAAAAGGCCTAAAATCATGAAGATATATACATTATTAAAACTCAATCTGGACACAAGTTGGGTTTATGAGAATCAAAACAAATCATTGTTAATATATGAAAATATCTCACTCATACCCTAGGTAAGTTGGTGCTCACTACATCATTTTTCACTTTATACAACGCTGACATGTCAACAGGTAAACAAATGTTGTCTAAAGAAGGTATATGCAACGATTTTTTATTGTTTGCTACTTAGTAAGGTTTATTTATGTTTGGCTCAAAATATTTAGAAAAAAATGTTGCCTAATTATTTTAAGCAACATTTTATAAAATGCGAACATAGATATTATATTGCGAGTAGGTAACATTATTAAAAGTGTTAGTATTTTATATAATATTTAAGACAACATTTTTAAAATATTTTATATAACATTTTAAAGAACGATTTTTAAAATGTGGATGTTTTAAATAACATTTTAGACAATATTTGTTAAGTAGTTCTCTTAAGATTTAAGGAATATTTATATGAATTAAAGCTCTTTAATTGAGTTGTTGTTTGATGAAAGAGAAGACTGGTTTCATTTTGGACTGTTTCTTCCTGCATCTCCATATCTTCTTTTGGTACCTCCATACACAACATGAAAATACATTTTTATCCTACTTGTGCCACCCCTATAGAATAACTTCCGGTAATCTGGAAACGCATTTGAAAAAAGACTTCCAGATTACATAATCCGGAAGTTAAAAAAGACTTCCGGATTATGTAATCCGTAAAGTAATCATGCATGTTAAAAAAGACTTTCGGATTATATAATCCGAAAGCTAATTAAAATTTGAAAAATGACTTCCGAATTATATAATCCAGAATATTACAGAGGAGAGTGAGAGAAGAAGGTATGGAGGTGAGAGAAGAAGCAGCCTTCATTTTGTATAACATGGCCCATGAGCTACAATAAAAGGCCATGAGAGTCGACCAAAGTCCAGAACATAAGTGAAGTGAGAAAAGAGGAAAGTATAAGCATAATAAAGAATAGAGCAGAGAGTAGAAATGAAGTTGGGTTTAGGGTTCAAATCGGTGGAGAACGCGCACCACGATTCTGTGTGGCCGGTCACATGGGTCCCTCATCAGCTTCGTTCGTGTCTTCAATGTTGATTCCAACACATGGGTACAACCTTTTCCCTCTCTTTACCTTTTGCAATTGTCTCAAACTAGCTCGTGCGTTATTCGTTACGCTTAACCTCTCGTTCTTTTTTTGTGCTCGTACGAAAACCTAAAACACTAAACAACTAAAAATTTATCAACCGAGAAGGGAACCTGTTGTGTGTGAAAACTCTTGATTAGTTTTGATGTTAAAATATTATAGAGAACTGGGACTGGTTGTGATTAATTATTGTTTTAATTCTAATGCCACGTGCTTTGTGAACCCTAAGTAAAACAAATTTGTATGTTAGGTCTGGGCTCGAATTATATTTACATTCTAAATTATTCTCGTATTGACTTATGCATGTTTGTTGTTGATGATTGTTGAAACTTATGATGTGGTGGATTGTTCTTAATCAACATATTTTATTCTTATACAAAATGAATATAGTTTTCTAGAGACAGGGTTTTATTTCCTACCAGCCACTTTTTAAGATATTTTGTTGGAATGGGCTTATTAAATCTAGAAAAACAAGTAGAAACTACCCCTCTTATATTAATTTTCCCTGCATAAGAGCAATTTAGTGCAAAATTTACACTGAAAAGGAGTTTGTACGATACATGCATAATAATATATGATTAGATAGACAATTATATTGTAAAAAGACGAGGTTGGAACATTTTTTTGGAAGAATACTTGATTTATTTTTATGCTTCGTATACTTCAAAGAACATAGAATTCCAAAGTAAACCATATTGATCATCAAAATGCTTGTGTCTATGATATTCTAAAAAAACAGAATTCATATTGAGGCTTATTTTTTAAGATTGTTATACACAAACATGAAAGGTTGTACATATGAAAGATTGTTATTTTTTATGATTGATCAGGCCTGATGGTACAAAAAAGGCTTATGTCAGGTTAATGCATTGGATGTGGCAAACATTATCTAACATAGTAGCTGGGTTTTATTAAATGTGTTCTATGGTGATTCTTGACAGTAACTTTTCAAAAAAGGATAGGTTCTATATTTTGGGTTTTATTATTTTGTATCTTTTTGTTCAACAGAATCTAAAAAACATCATATTTCAATTTTGACTCTTAAATTGATGATTGAAATGAGCATGAGATAAACTTATTCCTAAAACTGTGAAACTATATTATTAAGTTATTCAAATGTTATTTTTAATGTATCAGTATCCTATAAATCAAAATAAGTTTGTCTTGTTGGGAAGGGACCCATCCCTCACTCAATTCAACCAGATGGAATGTTATTATAAAATTATTTACTTGATCATATGGTGTTGCCAGTGTAAGTCGAAATGATGGAGTATATTAAATATCTTTAACTGTCTATGGCTAAAGCTGTACCTAACTGGGCTAAGAGATCATTAGAGGGTATACATTGATTCCATGTGCCATTTCTATGTAAAGAAAAAAATCAGATGTGCTCATTAAAAGCTCAAATTCTTATCTTGGTAGATGTGAATCTCCTATTTTGGGTGACAAAATGTTAAATGGTTATTACTTATTAGTAGTTACTTGGTGATATTTATGTTAAATATCTAATTTTATAGAGAAAGCAGTAAAACATGCTCATTGTTATCTTTTTTCTGTCTTATCTAAAGGGATATTTTCATGAGTTTTTAAATTGATTTTATGAATGACTGAACAGGAAAGCGGCAATGAGAAGCCTATTGTTGCATTTATTGCTGGTTTGACTGCTCCCCCTGACCGTCATATGGGTCATGCTGGAGGTAAGATTACTTTTTTAGAATTAATAGCTTCAGAGAGAAAATATCATTCTGCATGTTGCTTTATTCATCTTGATTAGGCGACATGCTTCTTGGGCTTGTTTTGTTTCTTGTTTTACTTTGGCATTTGATTTCCATATTTTTAGCTTGTAGTTTGTGTTGATATTTGTGATTATATTTATATGTAAATGCGGTATAATCAAATAATGCACAGTACACTATACATGAAATGGACATAAGTATATTACTTAAAAATTCATATACAAGTATCAAAAACAGCAATAACCTCGAGATGCAATGTTATTTTGTTAAAAACATTTGAAACCATTGAGGATTAGTTGAATGTTAAAATGTGCTCGAGATGCAATGATGAGAGCTTGCCTTTGATCAGAAACATATTGCACCAATCCACATTCTTCAAATACTTTTATGGTTATCATTGGAGTAGTGACCAAGTTTCTTGACAGTGTTTGTGTGAGATCCTTTACAGACATAGTGAAAGAAGTGCAATATATTAAACTTGTGAGAGAACACAAGTTGGAATATGGAAATATTTATGGAGCTAATCCTTATGTTAGATAAGGGGTTTATCATAATACTCCTATGCCTGGTGCTTCTATTGTATCTCATTCCCGATTTGATGATACGTTGAACTAATCATGGTAGACAACTGAGGACCACAACACAGCTTTTGGAATTCTACCTTTGACTTGTGAATCAATAAAGATTTAAATAAGGAACTGGTAGATTCTGCTCAAACTATCGAAACAACTCTTAATGCTAACACCACTTTATCCGAAAAGATGAAGGAATAGTGACATGCACTCTCCTTTTGATCCACTAAAGGAAACCCTAAACATTTATCTTGGTTTTTTATTAAAAATTTTAAAGAAAATTTCAAATTATAATGATCATAATTTTTTTTAAAATTCTTTTCGTTTTTGAATATCTACGGTATGAAAATATAATTATATAAATATGAAGTTTCAGCTCTTGAAGGAAATGATTGACAAGTTTAGTCAATAAATTGTTCTCTTCCTAGATAATATTGTTTGCGGAAGACATTCTAAACAATAGTGAATATGAACATGTTCAGCAGAAGACATTCTAAACAATAGTGAAAATCAGCATTAGTATTTAAGGTAGATGAAGGTGAGATCAGCTGATAATCATTCTAGTGATCATTTTGTAAAGTTTGGTAATAAAATGTCATTCCCTACAACAAATGATTCAATCAAAAGCTGTGTATCAAAATTCTCACTTTTTTCTAGGTGAACAAAATTTTTCTGAGGCTCGATATTGGTTGTATAATATCAACCGTGTGAACTCGACACAACTTATGTACATGAAAAACATTAACGAAGAAGATATCGCTAATTTTGTGTGTTGGGATACTCGGCCATACCAGAAGATCTTTATAAATGGATATCAAACATGGTCGCAAGGAGAATCCCGATTACATTTACTACTTAACTTTGTTAATAATGGTGCCCCTCTGGATTCAAATATGTCTTCATCTAGAACACACGTATTTGTGAGCAACACTATCTACTAGCTTTGGGAACCAAAGCTTTATGTCCAACTTTAGCGTTATGAAATTTATGTCCTTGGTGGTATTTTGTTCAAAAAAACTTTTGAGAATCGTTTTCATTTGTTGGAGGAATAACACCTAAGTACATTAGATCTTGTATCATAGTTATAGTCACACGTGTCTTATCATATAAGGTCAAAATAAAGAGACAAAATCAATTGATTAAGAACAAATATTTTGAACCAATATCACATTTAAAGATTCAATTCCACTTAATATCCCGATCTACTAGTTCAAATATTACGGTATAAAACAACGCATGGATTATATTAGAATCTGTTCACTTGATTTGGGCTCGAACTTAATTTGTACACACTTGTTGGACTTGGGCTTGGTTATTTAGAACTCTCGGATGGGTGTGTACATACACGGGACACCAATCATAAGATCTAATTGGTCTTTTCCTCTTTGTACCTAATAGATCTACGATGGGTGTGTAGAAACAGACTACCCATGTTTGGGCCTATGTAATGGGGTTTTCTAGAGTATTTTACTGTTTAATTTTTATTTTTAGTCTTACTGTTGTCTCGTCTTCCTTTTGGCATTTTAATCCTTTCCGCTATTCGGTATAGACAAAACATAATCAGTTCTTAGTTGTATAATTTAAATAAATAATAGTGTAATCAAATCAAAGTAAACTAAAAAAAATGGTGAAAATGGAATATGTAACTACAACGATAATAATATGTAACTATAACTATTATCCAAATGTAAGTATTGAATAAAAATATTTACTTATTAATTCTTTTGGTATAATGCAATAGAAAATAAATATACGAAATGACTCATCAAATAATTTTTTGAGATTATGAGATCCTTTACCGAATAAGATCATCCAAAATTGCTAAATTTCCCTAGGAATTACCCAGAAATTGAAACTGAGTTGAGAAAAAACACAAGAGTTTAGAATATCAATGACAATCTTGTTCTTGCATATACATTTTTTTTTAAATTTCACAAATCATGAGTATGAATGATGATTTTTCAAAATTGTCTCAATTTTTCTTGCATTTTCACCACAAATTGAAAGGTCAACTACAAGGAAAGTTGAAAGGTTCAGTTTTCCAAACAACTATTTATTAAGCAATATGGGTTATCTCAGAAAAGATCAATTCATGATGAAAACTTGTAAAGCCGAAAGAACAATATTTTAGGTACGTTTTAAAAAGTTTTTAAGTTGAAAGCCTAAAGAACAATGTTTTAAGTTAAAATTGTTGAGATGTTTATCAATTTTCAACCTCAACATCCCCATGACCAACTTCTTCCGGCGTATCATTATAAGAAATTTCTTCAATTGGGATAAGTTCGCCATTATGAAAATTTTTCCCAACATCAAAATTTTCCAAGTTCGACAAGTGTCTACAAATCAAGTCCGAGCCCAAATCAAGTGAACAATATTTGTACTTGTAGGTCGGGATATTAAGTGGAATTAGATCTTTAAGATGTGACATTGATTAAAAATATTTGTTCTTAATCAATTGATTGTCTATTTATTTTGACCTTATATGATACGACACGTGTGACTATGGTTATGATACAAGATCTAATGTACTCAGGTGCTATTCCTCCAACAAAGGAAACTTTAGCTTGAAACAGATATTTATAACGATTTCCAAAAGTTTTTTGACCCAAAATACCATCAGGGACATAAATTTCATAACGATAAAGTTGGATAAAAGATCCTGGTATGGGAACTTCACTGTGAGGCTTTGGTTCCCAACTCTCGCAGATAGTGGTGCTCACAAAGACGTGTGTGTTCTAGATAAAGTCATATTTGAATATAAAGGAGCAACTCCATTATTAATAAAGTTAAGTAAGTCATAATAAATGTAATAGAGGGTTTTCCCTTGTGGCCATGCTTGAAATCTATTTATAAAGATCTCTTGGTATGGCCGAGTATCCCAACGATACACAGTATTAACGATATCTTCTTCGTTAGTGTTTTTCCTGTACATAAATCATAAGTTGTGTCGAGTTCACACGGTTGATATTATACAACCAATATCAAGCCTCAGACAAATTTTGTTCACCTAGAGGCGGTGAGAATTTTGATACACAATCTCTTTTGGATCATTTGTTGTAGAAAATGACATTTTTTTACCAAACTTTACAAAAGGATCACTAGAATGGTTACTAACTCATCTCACCTTCATCTATCTTAAATACTAATGTCTTTTGCTGAACATGTTCATTTCCACTAATTTTCTCAATGTCTTCTTCTGAAGATATGATCATATGCTTATTTCCACTATTGTTCTCAATGTCTTCTTCTGAAGATATGATCATATGCTTATTTCCACTATTGTTCCCAATGTCTTCTTCTGAAGACGAAGATATGATCATATGCTTATTTCCACTATTGTTCCCAATTTCTTCTTCTAAAGATATGATCATATACTTATTTCCACTATTTGTACACAACGTTTTTTTTTCTAGACATCGACTCAGCTCGGTTTCGGATGAGTGAGTCGTAAAGGGGCATGCTAACTGATTCACTTGTATTTCCAGTTGTTTTTATATTCATTAATGATCAACATAGTTTTGGGCTTCTAATGCGTTTTTCTTAAGCTGGCCACTCCAGGTGAAGTCCCTCCCGAGAGTGTATTTCGTATTTCAACCTCTTGGTGTAGGAAGTTTCACTCCATGTGAAATCCATCCTGACAATGTATCTTGTTCTTCAAACCTATCAGTATAGGTTTCATTCCAGGTGAATTCGTGAGTGTATCGTGTACTTTACCTTTGGGTTCAAAATGCTTTCCAAGTGAAATCCATCTCGTGTTTCATTAAAAAAAAATGGTGTCATTATAATTTGAAATTTTCTTTGAAAATTTTAGTAAAATGTCGAGATAAATGTTTAGGGTTTCCTTCGGTGGACCACACCGAGAGTGCATGTCACTATTTCTTCATCTTTTCGGATAAAGTGGTGTTAAGAGTTGTTTTGATAGTCTGAGCAGAATCTGGCAGTTCTTTCTTTAAACGTTCAACTTCGGCGGGATGTAGAATCTTAGTAGCGTCATCACCAAGTCTCTTGCATACCAGCAAAGTCCTAGCGGCAAGCTCAACAACAATATTGGAAAGTTCTGACTTACTCAAACTAAGACACTCAGATCCTTAATGAAGACTCAAAGAGACCATCAGACCCTTTCTTCAGCGGATAAACCTTTAGAATTCTCTTTATTACCAACACTCTCTCGGTTGTAATGGGATGAATTAGTCATTCAAGCTGAGAAGAATTGGCACGAACTATTGTCGGTTCTTTATTAATTCGTAAAGTCAAAGGAAGAATCCCAAAAGCTGTGTTGTGGTCCTCAGTTGTCCATCATGATCGGTTCAACGTGTCATCAGATCGGGAATGGAATACAATAGTAGCACCAAACACTGGAGTATTATGATAAACCCCTTATCTAACATAAGGATTAGATCCATAAATATCATATTCTAACTTCTGTTCCCTAACAACCTTAATATATTGCACTTCTTTCACTATGTGTGTGAAGACTCTCATACAAACACTGTCAAGCAACTTGGTCATTGCTCCAATGATAATCACACGGTTGTGATAGAAGTATTTGAAGGATGTGGATTGGTGCAATATATTTTTGATCAAAGACAAACTTTCATCATTCACAGCATCATCATAAGGGAATTGTGGACTCTCAATGCAGTTTAAAACCATCATGGCTTCATCTGCAAGGCTATTGATCATGGGGTCAGTCAATTGGAGCAACTTCTTCACCATACACATATCCTTGCACTGTTTTTCTAACCACATGAAGAAGGACATCACATGTGTGGACTAGCTTGTGTCACGACCTAGCTCCACCACCCAGAAGAGGATCAATGTTGTGGAATTTAAAGAACTCTTCTCTGCTAAGAGTCAAATTGGTACCTACGTCTGAACTTGGTAGGAAACAAGCCATGGTAATGATGAAGAAAACAAATGAAAACTAAGAGCTATTGTATACAAAGGTATGCACATGTGGATAACCAATACATATGGATTAACCTCAGTGCTTGGCACGATCACACGAAGAATACATGTGGATGCACTTTTTTTCTTCTTGTTTGTTTTATCCATGATTGTTAGTGATTAGTGAAAAGACTTACAGTGCAAACTGATTCATATTGCTGATGTTGGCATCTTGAGTATGATAGCTGACATAGGGATAAATCGACCTCAGCGACACTCCTTGACCATCATGAATAACATCAGTGGTGTTATCAAGCCTAAAAGGTAATTTTTTTTCTGTTATGTTACATTACGAATGTATTTTCTTCATGGAATTATATGGACTAATCTAGCTTCACCTCCTTTGTGTAGAAATGATAAAACTAAGTACTTAAATTTAGCAAATATTTGTAGTGGGCTAGTGAATTGAATCAATTACTTTTTCACTAGTATAATAATGAATGAAGCATATACTATTTTGATGAGAAATGTTTTATAATAAAAAAAATTATGGCAAATTTCAGTTTCATATATGTTTTCATTGTAATGAAAATGAAGCTTAGCATTATGTGTTCTTTGTAGGATCACGTTGCTGTTAGGACCTCCTGGATCGGGAAAACTACATTACTTTTGGCTCTTGCGGGAAAGCTTGATAGCAATGTCAAGGTAGTACAAAATTCTAGCCTAAATTAGGATTCCCTTTGGTTATGAAGAACCAATGGTTTACATTAATTAAGTTACGAGTAGTAATTACTTGAATGATTTTCAAACTGTTATTCAATGATAAATTGATATGTATGGTAAACTAGTTGATTTTTGTAATACCTTCAAATCTATATTAACTATAGTTTTTAATTTATTGACCGTTTTTTTTAACTTTTTTTATACTATTAGTGTACAAAGTTAAATAATTGCAAAGGATCTCATATTGCTCTATATTTTGTATTTTCTAATGTTTTTATTTTATGAATGAAGTATTGCTGTTCTTTGAAATAAATACACTACTAAACCTAGTGCTTATACTAACCATTCTGTCTGTGTACTCCAATTATTTTTCTCAAAACAACTAGTACTGCAATACCACAAGAAACAAAGCTACGCTGTAATAAATCACCTTAAAAACCATATTTTGCAAATTTCAAATAATCATCAACGAACTCATATATATTGGGAGGAACATTGAAAACTACAATCTCATTAATAAAATTATGCAAACTCTTCCTGCTCAATGGGATATCAAGAAACAACTTTGCGTGCACCTAAGAATCTTGACAAGATTTTCTTAAAAGAACTTGAATCTTGAAAGTGTATGAAGAAGTTCTTCAACAAGATGCTTAGAAGTAGAAAAGAACCACATCATCCAAGGTGCCAAAGGTAACTTTAATGATCAATATTTTTATGACTTTAAAGATGAGGTAAACTATAATGATATTTATTCTATTACTCAAGCATATTATGAAGTTATTTCTAATACTTCCAAAATGATTAATGTTTTTAAATGTCTTTAAAAGGTTTTAAAAAATGTGTCTAAGAGCTTTAGCTTTTGAAAACCAAGTTTGAAACATCAAATGATTTTATGGAGGAAAACCTTAAGCTTAAACAGAAATGAAAAACGGCATGAAGAGAAAATAATCTAAAACAAAGACTTGACACCTAAAGCATATAATTTGAAAAATTAAAACGAAAGTTATTTGAAAATTGAAATTCTTGGAAAACGTTTTAAAGTGAAAAATACTAGTTAGAGAATAGACCGTCTACTGACCGAAAACACTTTCTTAAGGAAAATTCTATTTGAATCTTATATAGATGGATCTATAAACTCAATGATAAAAGCAGTATTGGATATGAGGAACCAAATGATTCATGATAGCAAATGTATATTTATCATCCTTTTATTGATGAATTCTCCAGTCGTATCAAACAAAATTTTACAATTAATGTAATGTTAGAGATTAACTTAAACTGTATTCATAAGGAGTATTAACATTTAATCTCATTTTCAAATTCAATTTCATAAATAGGTTTAGAGAATTTTTATGAGGTTTTAATTATTCTAAAGTCTATGATTAAAATCTATGAAAAGTAATGATTAATTAGGTTGAATGTCCACTTGCAAATTAAGGTTTTCACAAGTGAAATCTTAATTAGGCCCAAATGTAGTTCACTTATGCTTATACTTTTTACAAAAGAAATTACTAATCCTATACAAAAATATTTTATTCCTATTTACATTTTTGCAAGGCTAGAAAAATGAAAATGGGGTCTAATAATTTCTTTTTTAGATCTCAGAAAATAATTAATTTAAAAAAAAATCAGAAACTAAATACAAAATAAAAAATTAAATACGAAATTAAAAAATCAGAAAAAAAAATAAAGTTGAGTATAACACAAAACAATGAAATAAGAACCAAAATATAGATTAAGAAAATAGAAAAAAAGACTGAAAATGGAGTTAATTTATTTTCTAAAATAGTAAAACCAAAAGACTGAATATGAAAAAAGAGAGAATAATAGTGGTTTTGAAAAACTAGAAATAGAAAAGAGAACAAAAAGAAGAAAAAGAAAACAAATAAAGAAAAAATAAAATATTAAGAAGGAGGCTTGCAATGAGAAGAGACTTGATATTGTAATGGGTTCACAAATGCATAAGAATGCAAAAGGAATTAATTTATTTCATAAAATAATAAAACCAAAAGAAAAAAAAACGGTAGTTTTGAAAAACTACAAATAAAAAAGGAATCCAAAAGAAAAACTAACTAAATGAAGAAATAGAAAATGATCCTTGAGAATAATATTAATAATATCATTAGAAATGGTAAATTTTCCAAAAGTCCCAATGGATACCCTTCAAATTGTTTACCATTAAATTTTCTTCCAAATAAGCTCGTCATTTGCAAGTTAACTGACAACAACTTTGTGTCATTTGGGTTCCATGGCTAGTTGAAGGCAAGTGTAAAGAGTATTTTTCTCATATTGTAAACTGATAAAAACATTTATTCATTCAATTCTTAATTTTTTTCTCTCTCTCTTTATTTTCTTTGCAGAGGTTCGAGAATCTAATTGTGTTGAATTTTGACTAGGAAAAATATTATTTGACACCCACTTTTTGCAGCATTGCTCCAAATTACATCTTCCACATTACAAAGGTTATGAGATGTGAAAGGGTATTTTTGTCAATTAAAGGGGTGTAATTTGGAGCAAAGGGTGTTAAAGTATCATTGCTCTTTTGACTATTGTAAATTTTTAACACAGATACCTGATATGTTTAATCTTCCAAATTTGGAGAAACTTTCATTCAAAGGGTGTGAGAGTTTAATTGCAGTTCACGACTCAATTGATTTTATGACTAAACTGAAAATATTATATGTGAAAGGTTGCAACAAGCTTATGAGTTTTTTGCCTCTGAACTTGCCCATTCTTAAAAGTCTAGAACTTTCATATTGTTCGAATCTAGAGAAATTTCCAGAAATACTTGAAAAGATGGAAAACATAAGGGTACTTCAATTGAAGGAGCTTCCCATAAAAGAATTGTTGTCAGTTGCGTTTCAAAACCTTATTCGATTCGAAGACTTAAGCTTGTCATGTGAAATGGTTGACTTACCAAGTAACATTGTCACGATGTCTGAGTTGTTGTATATTGCTGTTACTAATTGTAAGGAGTGACGATGGGTAAAATTAGAAGAGGGTGAAGATAACATAGGCTCAATGGTTTCTTCTAATGTAGGTTTGTTTTCGGCCTCGTCTTGCAACCTTGATGATCACTTCTTCTTAGCAGGTTTCATGCAGTTGGCACAAGTGCGTAGTTTATTGCTAAGGGAAAATAATTTCAAATTCCTTCCTGAATGCATCAAAGAACTTCACAACCTCTACAATCTTGATGTGAGTCATTGCAAGCATCTTCGGGAAATTAGAGGAATGCCACCAAATTTAAAGCTTTTCAAGGCAATAAACTGTATATCCTTGAGTTCCTCGAGCTCAAGCATGTTGCTAAATAAGGTTTTGTCTTTCTTTTGAAATACTTTTATGATTGATAATACGAAGTGCTCTTCATGTTTGTTATTTGTTATAGCTAATGAGTTCTTTATGAATTATGTATGACTAACAATAACTACACGAGGCTGGAAAAATTGAATTCTGGTTTCCAAGAACAAATATTCCAGAGTGGTTTGATCAGCAAAGAGTGGACCTTCAAGTTCTTTTTGGTTTCGTAATAAGTTTCCTGCCAAAGTTCTTTCTCTTAATATTGCACCTGTGTGTGAGGAATATAAATTTCATTTCATTAGACCTATGGTGTTCATTGATGGCAAACTTCAAGAATCAATATTATTTTCTTCCAAGGAAATAGAGATGATGTTTGAATTGGATCAAACATTCCTCTTTGATCTACAAATGCTACTTGTTTATAGTAATTTGTTTGAACTACCTTTAGAAAAAGAATGAAAGCATGTGGAGGTTACATATGTAGGTGTGATAAAGACCTCATTTGTTAAAGCAACAGGAATCCATATATTCAAAGAGGAAAACAACATCATGAAGGACATTCAGTTTGATGATCCTTATAGCAACAAGAAAGTAGACTACAATCTAAATGGTTCTCAATCACAAAACCACTCCTTGTTATAAAGCATAGGTTTGTTCACTACATGCAAATTTTTCCTAAGTTTTTTTTCTTTTTTGTTTTCTTGTTTTTATTTATTTTATTTTATTTACTAGCTTGAGCACCAACTCTCCTAAAGTATGGGTGAGATATTTTCATATATTAATAATGATGTGTTTTGATTCTCATAAACTCAACTTGTGTCCATATTGAGATTTAATCATGAATGTATCTTCATGATTTTTGGCATTTTCAAGTTTTTTATATTTTTATTGTTGTTTTTCTAGTTTATTAATTATTTATGTTAATAATAACAAAATTATATTAAATTTTTAATACGCATCAGTTTTGGAGGGTTTATATTTTTCTAGAACCATATATACTCTAATGATAACAAATGTGAATGTGTTGTTATCTTATATGTTTTATGAATAAGAAAAGTGAGGTTGTGGTGACGGACTAGAATAAACACTAATGCAGAAATACAAAACAAATGCGACTATTTTACATTTATAAGGGCGGTTATATAACCGCACTTGATCAACACACATTCTTAAATTGAAGATTTACAAGTGCGGCTATTTAGCCGCATTTGTAAGTGCGGCTATTTAGCCGTATTTGTAAGTGCGACTATTTAGCCGCATTTGTAACCGCATTTGTAAATGCGGCTATGGTAAAGAGCCGCATTCTTTTTTATTTTTTTTAAAAAAATTAAAACCATAAACCCTAAGGCAACAATAGCGGTGACAATGGCACAAAGAAGACAATGAAGGCTCGTAAAAACGAGAGGAAAGACGAGAGCAGAAACAAAAGAGAAAATGAAGTGTTAGAGAACCCTTCGCCAATGCAAGAAAACAAACAGATAAGTGAAACAAAAAAAATATGTAAACCATTGGTGAAGAAAGAGAGCGAATCGAAACGAACTTACAATGGTACGAGAACATAATGAAACTCGTAGAATAAGAGAGGAACACCAAAACATGAAGCTCCAAAAAGAAAGAAAGTATGAAAGAGTAAGTGGCGCGCTTCAAAATTAGGCTAAAAATTGATTTAAGAATGCGGCTATTAGTTATAGCCGCATTCTTAAATCATGCGCTTTGATTTACGAATGCGACTATTATAAATAGTTGCAGTCGTAAATCATGCGCTTTGATTTAAGAATGCAACTATTTAAATTGTCGCATTCGTAAATCATGCGCTTTGATTTAATAATGCGGCTATTTAAATAGCCGCAATTGTAAATCATGCGTTTTGATTTAAGAATGTGGTTATTACAAATAGCCGCATTCGTAAATGAAATTAATTTAAAAAATGCCACTGCGTTTTGAATGACAACAACAGCTAACCCTATAACCACATTAAATAAATAGTCGTTATTTATACATTTTGTGCTAATGAAGGGATGTAGCCAACCTTTTATTGCAAGACAATCATGTTTGTTGTCAAAACTCCATAGTAGCATGATTTTGTTTGATAATAAAATTATCCCTACCTCTAGTCCTAAGTATTTATTTTGCACATGTGTTGTTGTCAAAGTTGTCAATAGCATGTGTTGTTGTCAAACTTACACAGTCAATTAAGTTGGGTATATTCTCATATTGGTTGTCAAATAATATGGAAAAATGTTAGACACCAGGCGTCAGTATTGTCAAAATCCCAATCGTTGTCATCATGTTCTTAATCATCTTCGCTTGATTCATTCACGTCATCATTATCACGTATTGGTTCGATAGCATTACCATTGACCCATTCAAGAACTGATGTGTCAACTAATTGATGAGTATCATCTAAAGATCACAAATTTGACTAAAAAATAAATTAATCTATGAAAGAAGGAAGAGACGAGTTGCATTTAGTTTAATTTAGTAAATATCAAGCAATCATAAAAAATATTTACAAAAATGTTAACAATACTCTCTTAACACAGAAATTGATTTAGAGTCAATATATCTTCTTTTTCCTTTTTTAATGGTTTTTTTACCTTACTTAATTACTTTTTCTTATAGAAATATTTATCATTTTTGTATCATGTGGAGGACATATTGTGTATGTTTATTTCCAAAACAAAGATTTTATGAGCATATGTTATAGGATAAAAGTTGTTGCCTTTGAGCAATGTTCACGGCGGGAAAACCATGGTCAAACCGTTGTCTAAAGTTTAGGCAACAATTTTATGTTGTTGTCTAAAGTAATTTTGTTGTAGTGTTTGTATTGTCCTTAATTGATCTAATCATGTTTACTTCATTTTATTGTAATAAACAAACTAAAAATTATGAGTGTGACTACTATCTTTGGATAAATAGTAAACTAGTATAAATTTTCATAGTTTTAAGTTTTTATTTTCTAAAACTTCGTTTAAATTTTTAGTAATTTACAAATTTCAATAACATTTGCTTTAGAGCTTATTATCCATTTAAATATTTTTTATTTATAGTTATACTTCATTACTCTATTTACCATGTCAAAATTTGTAAGTGATTTTGTTTATATGGATATGTTTGGTAAAACTTTTTTCAAGTTTGTGGATTATGCATAAAGCAATGCGATGACTGTTATTGTCTGAATTATGGTCGTTTCTCACTTTTAACAATAAATCTAGTATGAATCATCGTTGATTTCCCCATTTAATTTTTTTAACTCCTTGTATTTTTATTATGATAATAACTTTATACCAAGTTAATTAAATCAGTTATGATAATGATTTTAGTTTAAAGTCGTTGTCATAATTCCTTTAAACAACAATGAGTATAACCGTTGTCAAACAATATAATATAATCATTTTTAATATTACTTTTTAACTCTTGTTAAAAGTCTATATACATTAATACATCCTGGAGTTTCTGGATAATCTACTTAGGATATCTAAATTAATGAGATCAAATTTTAATTTATGAATCATATTATTTCGTATCATTTATAATATTACAATTTTTATTTCAATACAAAAGTTTTATAAAATCTATATTTTAATAATTTTTTATTTATATTTATATAAAAGATATATTTTTGAAATAGAAAAATATTAAACAAGAACATACTTCGATGGAGAGTTTTTAGAAAAGCAAAAATTTACATTTATTTTCTGTCGTCACCTTTCTCATTCTATCTCTTCTATTTCTTCTCATTCTTTTCTCTCTTTTCTTTTTCAACCTTCTATCTTCTCTTATTTTTATTAATATTTATATTTCTAAATTAATTTTGTACAACATATGTTTCTAAAATGTCGTATTGTATTTTTATATCTCTCTTCTTTCTTTTTATCAATAATAAATAGGAGTACTAGGTATTTCAACTTGTATAACACTAGCTAGTGCAAAAAAAAATTTAGACAACAATTTTTTGAACTATTAGACAGCGGTTTCAAAATTACTATCTATAAATACATAATTTATACTATTGGGGAATAGATAATAGTTCCAAAACCTTTGTTTATAAGTCACATCTAGACGACAATTCTTTTCACCAAACATAGTGTATAATGAAAATAAATATGGTTATACTCTATTAGGGATGGAAATAAACGACGATTTTGCCTAAATTCGTTGTCTATTCCCTTTCCTTAGACCTTTTTAAAATTCACATGGTCAAGGTATAGATTATGGTTACTGTACAAAACTGCCGTCTATTATGTTCTCTAAGAGGTATAGATGACGACTATGGCCCATACCCGCCGTCTACTATGGGAGTTTTTTTTTATTTCATTCTATTTTATATGTTTTTTCTTCTTATTTAACATGTTCATTTAAAACCCAGTCAGATACATAAATTCAGACACATCCTTTCAAACAAGCAAATTATATATATTGATAAATGTATTACAAAAACTAATACATATTCCTATCTATTTAATTCCTATACTATTCGTTAGCTATCCTAGAGTTATAGTAATTAACGAAATATGTGGCCCAAACATTTCTCACATAATCTAGGACTTCTAGTGGCAGTGGTTGTTCATTTGTAAACAACTGCATTACAAAATAAAATTCAAATTAGTGTTAAGATACATATACTTTTATTATAAAGAATAATTTAAATATTATTATATGTTCTTAATCTTTTCGAATGCCTACTCTTACAATGGTAATCATCCATTGCATAACGTAGTAGTCACACTCATAGCCTCCCGATTGTTTATTACACTACAATTCAATATAAATTAAAAGTTAATATTGATATTTTGATAAGCAATGAAAATAGGAAGACAAAAATTACAAACCTTGAACCATGCAACTTTTGATAATTTGCATTGGGTCGACCTCTAAGTATGCTATATCCACACCATGCCCTTATTAATAGAAAAAATCTTGTTAGTAGATGTTTAAGTATTATACACAGGTAAGTTTATAATGTAATTACACATAAACTATTTGCTCCAGATGTGTGGATAGCTTCTTGTGCAGTGAAAAAACCACACAACAGTGTTATACGAATAACACAAGTAACTGCTAGTGACCCTTGCATCATCCGTGAAAACAGTTAGTAAATATTTAAAACATGAAATACTAATAATTGACAACTTATAATTGAACTTACTCATTAATATAAGGGCATAGATATATTTGTTTTCCCTCTTTAATCAAAGTGTTGATGATGTATGATTGAGTTTCAGCTTTCTTTGCTTTAATTGGATTAATGAAATAGGGATCCAAGAATCCATATACATCTTGATTCCCGTCATTAATAGAAACTCTAGACAAATACCTACAAGTTATTAGTTAAAACATAATCAATAATAATTTAATATAAAATAAATTGAAATATAGGTGAAAGATACTTACATCATAAAAAATTGAACGATGGTTATATTAAGCTCTAGGTTTCGAGCTGCAAATTATAACACATCTGACATATATATGTACAAGGGAATGTCAGTGTTTCTTCCAAATAAAGTATCATCCCACGAAACCTCTAGTGGGTTTGTACCGATAGGCTTAACAACTGATAATAAAGAAGCTATAGGATCATCAATGGTAACTGAAAGCTTCTTTTGTGGACTTGGTTTCTGACGAGGTTTCTACAAAATAAAGAACATTTGTTTTAAATTACATATAATACATAAATATAAATTAATATAATGAAATTAAATTCTTACCGGGGGTTTTGGAATAACTCGAATGAGGTTTCTACAAAATAAAGATCATTTGTATTAAATTAGATATTAGATATAATACATAAATATAAATTAATATAATTAAATTAAATTATTACCGGGAGTTCTGGAATAACTCGAATGAGGTGTTTGGGTCAGATTATGAATGTATGAACTATCTCAACCACAATAATTACCTCATCTGTCAGTAGAGGAACATGAGCATTAACAACTCGTACTTTGTCCACCGTCACCTTCACCACATTAGGGAGAGAGACACATTATGTAAGGTAATGACCCATTCAAAGACTTTTCCAATGGCCACCTGAGGAATGATGTCGTTCTCTAGAAGTAACTCACATTGACTTATTTGGCCAATGACATCCCCTGATGTTGTGGGAGCTGCACAACTCCCCTTTGAGCTCCTCAGAGTGGGAGCCACAAGCGCCTCAGCACAAAGCTGCTGCGATAGAAACTCCTGTCGCAACAACCGATTCTTCGTAAAACCGTCATATATCTTACACTGATAGAAGGCGGTTCCACCCAACAACAACCGTCTATTTGCCCAATAATTGGAATATAAACGGTTTTACGAGGAACCGTCGTCCATATCTTCGTTTTAATTTCAAAAATATCACCGCATTTTAATGGACATTGTTTGACAATGAAAGCAGTGTATATTAGTTGTCGTAAATGGACTTTTCTGCACTAGCATAAGAAAAACTAATAAACTCGTATGAAAAAAAAGCTTGAGACTTTGAATCATAATGATTGAGTTTCCTATGAAGCTTAGCATGATTGAGTTTCCTATGAAGCTTCCTATATGTTTATTTTTTCTATGTCTTGGTAGCACAAATATATATTAAACGGAAGAAGACATATACATTGTTTCCAATATTATTTAATTAAGAATTTAAAAGGAAAACAAAGAAATCAGGTTAATAAATAAGGGAAATCGAATATAAATGATTAATCCATATTCATATCGAAATCATATAATGTTATTTTGTTGTAATAAGAAAGAAAAAAAAAATAGTGTAAGATAAAATAAAAAGCCAATGCATATCTTGATCACTGCATTTATAATGATAAGTCATGGAAATTGCAAAGTTGAAAGAGAGGAAAAAAACTTAATTTTTTTTAAAACATAATAAATAAATTATATATATGATTTTGCTGTAATTATTATTATTATTATATATATATATATGTGGGTGCGTGTGTGATTTATAAAAATAGCACAAGATTAAGGAATGGTGAAGGTGTCTTTCTTGAAAACTCAGTCCTTGCAGGCTATGGTGAATGTGTTTGGATCGTTGACTCAGTAAGATGTGAATTCTTTTTTAAACTAAACTAGGCTCCACATTGTTACATCATAAATAATTGCATATTCATTGAATTGAAGTTTATAACTTTTGTTCTTCTTATGGCTGTAACATCACCTTCCCAAGCAATCTACGATGTGTTCCTCAATTTCAGAGGCCCAGACACACGTCAAGGTTTTACTGGGTATCTCCACAAAGCACTTCGTGACAGTGGAATCCACGTTTTCATTGATGATGAGGGCATTCAGAGTGGACAGATAATAACACCAACACTTAAGGAGGCAATTGAAAACTCCAGGATTGCCATCACTGTGCACTCTACAAACTATGCTTCTTCTTCCTTCTGTTTGGATGAACTTGCAACCATTCTTGACTGCTCCAAAAGGACTGGACTGTTGGTCTTGCCTGTCTTTTACAAGGTCTCTCCTTGTCATGTCAGACACCAGCATGGAAGTTATGGAGAAGCATTGCTTAGACTTGAGAAAAGGCTTCTTGAGGAAAGGCTCCACCATAACATGGAGAATTGGAAGATGGCTCTGACAGAAGTAGCTGACTGTTCTGGCTTTCATTTCGAAGATGGGTATCCCTCTTTACCAATCTTTGTAATTTTTGTTGGATTAAATTTCACTTGTCATTGGAGTTGAAAAGAAAATGTCTTTTTGTTGATAGATACAACACAATGCTTTTAGTTTGACTTGTTAAACTTTTTGTTTGAAGCAGAAAAGAATATGAGCACAAGCTCATTGAGAAGATTGTTGAGCGTGTCTTCAACTTGCTTAGCAATGGCGAAGAAAGATTGCATGTTGCGGATTACCCAGTAGGACTAGGGTCACAGGTGCTAGAAATAAGGAAGCTTTTGGATGTTGGATGTGATGATGGTGTCCGCATGATAGGGATCCATGGAATGGGCGGTGTAGGGAAATCAACACTTGCTCGCGCAGTTTATAATTTGATTAGTGATCAATTTGATGGTTCGTGCTTTCTTCAAAATGTAAGGGAAGAATCAAACAAACATGGGTTAAAACACCTTCAAAGCATCATTCTTTCACAGTTACTTGGAAGGAAGGAAACCAACTTAGCAAGTGAGCAACAAGGAATTTCAATAATAAAAAACAGGTTCAATCGAAAGAAAGTTCTCTTAATTCTTGATGATGTAGACCAGCACAAGCAGCTGCAGGGAACTGTTGGAAGTCCTGATTGGTTTGGTCCCGGCAGCAGAGTGATCATCACCACTCGCGACAAACAACTTCTAGCATTTCATGAGGTTAAAAGAACACATGAGGTGAAGGAATTGAATAAGAAAGATGCTCTTAAGTTGCTTAAGTTGAAAGCTTTTAAAACTGAGGAAGTTGATCCAAGTTACATGGAGGTATTGAATCAGGTAGTAACTTATGCTTCTGGTCTTCCATTGGCTTTGGAAGTAATAGGCTCCAACTTGTTTGGAAAAAGTGTACGAGAATGGGAATCTGCTATCAGACAATATAAGAGAATTCCTAATAATCAAATCCTAGAGATACTTAGAGTAAGCTTTGATGCTTTGGGAGAAGAAGAGAAGAGTGTTTTTCTTGACATTGCTTGTTGCTTCAAAGGGTATAAATTGTCAGAGGTTGAAGAGAAACTTCGTGCTCTTTATGATAACTGCATGAAATACCATATTGGGGTGTTAGTTGAAAACTCTCTCATAAAGATTACTCATGATGATAGAGTTACATTTCATGATTTGATTGAGGACATAGGTAAAAAAATTGACCGTCAGCAATCACCACCAGAGCCAGGGAAGCGCAGGAGATTATGGTTACAAGAAGATATAATTCAAGTTTTAAAGCACAACTCGGTGAGTGAGACACTGATGGATGGTTTGGTTTCTCATCCTTTTCTGTCTATTGTATTTTTGCATCACAGTTGTCTTTTTTCTTTACAATTTGTAAAATTTCTCTCAATAATTGAATTAATGCCTTACATATACTTGCATTGTGGTTGATTCATGCATTCTGCTATCACAGGGAACTAGTGAAATCAAAATTATCTGTCTGGATTTCCCCATATCCGACAACCAAGAAGTAGTAGAATGGGATGAAAACGCTTTCATGGTGATGAAAAGCCTTAAAATACTTATTGTTAGAAATGGTAACTTTTCCCCATATCCAAATTATCTACCTGAAAGTTTGAGTGTACTGGAATGGCGAGCATAGGTATTGGAGTATGATAGCTTATCCAAGGCAAGTTTTAACAATACATTTTACTAATCGAGTAAATTAATAAATTCACTGTAAGCTTATTGTTAGTGGTATTCAAAGTTCTCACTTTTTATACAGTAAAGTTTGTTCTCATTTTGTGAAGTCAAAAAATATTTTCATAGCATACAAAATATAGTTATAGAACTCACTTATTCATTAGATAGACAGCAACTTGTTGGTTTTTTGAAAGATTCATACTTTGTTTTCCCTCCTTTGAAACTGGATAAATGAAAAACGATTACCAGACTTACACTGAATCTTCTGGAGCAGTGTGAGCATATTTTTGGTTGACACATGCTTTGAAGTTCTGATAGTTATGGGAAAGGGAACTTTTCATATTTCAGTCAATAAACATTTACATCACCTTAAACTCTCTTTTCGCAGGTTCAACTGTTTCCTTCTAAGTGCTAGGATGATCAGGAAGGAGAAAGACTTAAACCAGTTCAATTTTGTAACTGTACTGTTTAGATTTTCCCATAACACTACTTTGGCTACTTTTAGCATTTTCATTTAGTATGTTTGAAAATTTTGTATAAGCAGAATGGTTACCATGATGCTTATTCACTCTTGAGTTGGGACACATAGTTTTGTGTTTACTTGTATGGCTATCTTTCTGATGAATGTCTTAGTATTGCATGTCAACTGGTTTAATTTAGATTTTAGATCTGGAATTCCAATTTAAATTGATTCCTATTTCAGTGCTTTATAATATGCATCACATTTGCTTTTACTTGCTTTTTTCTTAAATGCCAAAGGAAGATGATAGTTTTGTCCCCTGCAATGAGGAGTTGTTTCATATAAATTGTATTACTAAATTGGTTAATCTCATTTGTCTGAGGGATATATGTGTTATTTTGTATCACCTGTTCTATACAAAGCATGAAAAAATATTCGCAAGTAAAATCAATCTTAGGAACGAAGTTTACAACACAAATTGAAAGCTAAGAGGTGTTTATTACAAATCTGAAGACAATAAGCAAGCCAGATAAAAAGTGTGTTGGATCAAACATTTATCACTAGACAAAAACTCACTCTTTAAAAAAAGTCCCACCACACTAACCAGATGGGTAAACTACCACATTCGTTTAAGTAAAAGTAACTTACTAACATTACCAATTTTCCTGTTTCTTGAATAATCAAGTAAAATTAATTTACTAACATACTTCATAGATAAAACTTATAATAATACTTTCTTACATCTAATTCACAATCCACTGTCATACTGAAACACCAAATTGAATTCCAATATATATTGTTCAAGAGAAATATTAATCATGTGCCATAATTGATCACTCTGCTTCTGATACTTCTTTTCTCTTCTTCCATTTATACAGATCAAAATAATAAGTTCAAATAAAATGAGTTACTGTGATGAAGTATGAGATGGGATGATTTACCTTTGACACTTATTGTGCCACTTACAAACTTTAACTCCATCGAACATCACTCTATCATATAAAACTATACATCGTTTCTGTTGCCCAATTACCGTGTGTGAATCTTGCGAGTCCACAAACTTATTACTTTAGCTGCTAATGGTTTTGTGATTCCGTACTGCTGAGATGATTGTTCAATTTCTATTGCAAATGGATCAGTGAAATGAATATCCTCCCTGTTACTTTCCAGTTTAAATACACTGACTATGTCTCCTTTAAGGATTAAGATATGTAGCACCACTGAACACGACCGGACACTACAACACGTGTAATCTAAAAAATGTAGAACACGGGGACAAGATCTATATATTATATAAGTATGAATTATATAAATTGACAATCAAGATTTATGTGAAAAATTATGTTTGAGTTTTGTCTGGTGGCAGAAAGATGCTTCTCATGGCTCGTTCAAAAGGATTTGTTCCTTATTTTTATAATCATAATAAAAATTTATACAATAAATTTGAGTTTTAAAAGATTAATGTATTTTTTCTTTTTAAAATTGTGTTGGGACTGTGCTATAATTATTAAGTAATCTAAAAAATATTTGTTGAATTTGACACTTTACCGATACGTGTCGTACAAATGTTATACGCGTGCTAGTGTCCGACATGTACACACCACCAAGTCAATCAAAGGAAAATCCATTGCCATTAATGAAAACCATAGGTCACATCTAGCATCCTTACAAGTTGAAAAAAAAATGTATTACGAAGAACTGTGAAATTATTGTTGGATAGGTCTAAATCTTGAACATACCATGTGAAACCTATTGAAAAAAGAATCAACACAATTTGCATTCTTAAGGACAAAGCTATATACCATTGAAAATCCTCACTTTTTCATCACCAGCTTCCTTATCCATTGCTGCTGCCCACAGTCCATGAGAATGCTACTTGGTGACTCGACAATTCGACAACTAGACAGACATAGGTAAAGTCTTGAAATGAAAATGGAAATTCTTTTATGGGAGTGTACTGGAAATAAAGTTCCCTTATGTTTTCCATTTGTTTCTTATGTATATGGAGAGCTCTCAAGATATAACAGCATGAAAGTTGGAGGTTTCAAGAGAGATCAACTTATGAGTGAAAAATTCCTAAGCTTGGTGCAACCAAAATCACTCAATACTTCAAGCTTATATAGAAAACCATGTAATTCAAGTCTGACAAATTTCAAATGAAAGTTTCTCCACACTTGGTAACCAGATATGTTGAGTATCTGGGTTACAAATTTGCATTTGAAAAATTAAAAACCCTTAGATTCACCAACTTCTGCAAAGAAAACAAAATTTGAATGAATAATCTCATAATGATCAGATTATTAATTTACAAGATAAGGAAAATGCACTCATTAAACTTGCCTTCATTAAGTTTGTCAACTCAGTTGTGGAAATACTACTGCAGGGTAACTTGCATATGGCAAGTTCCTTTGGATGAAAATCAGATGGTAAACAATTTGAGGGATATCTCCACCATTCAAGCACTCTCAAATTATCTGGGAGATATTCTGGACCTTTGGAAAAGTTACCATTTCTAATAATGAGTGTTTTGAGGTTTTGCATATTCTGGAAGGCCTTTCCATCCCATTCTACTATTTCTTCTTGATCAAATATTGGGAAATCCAGACATATCATTTCAATTTTGCTAGTTCCCTGTTAATCAAAAGGCATGAACCAACCACAATACAAGCACAGCAACTATGACATGATAATATGATAATAAAAAAGGTTAAATCAAACCATTCATGAACTTCACTCACCCTGTTGTGTTTTAAAACTTCTCTTACATCTTCCAGTAACCATAATCTCCTACACTCACCTGGCTCTATCAGTGATTTCTGTCGGACAATATCTTTAGCCATATCCTCAATCAAGTCATGCAATGTAACTCTATTATAACAAGGTTTTGTACCATGACTAAGCTTTACTAGAGATTTTTCAACCAATGCATCAATGTAACACTTCATGTTCTGACCATAATGAGCTTGAAGTATATCTTCAACCTCTGCCAATTCATATCCTTTGAAGCAAGAAGCAATGTCAAGAAAAACACTCCTTTCTTTTTCCTCCAAAGAATCAAAGCTTGCTTTAAGTATCGCTTGGACTGGACTGTTAGGACATTTTTCAAATTGATGGATGACAGTTTTCCATTCTTCTACACTTTTTCCATACAAGTTGGAACCTATTACTTCCAAAGCTAACGGAATGCCAGAAGCAAATGTTACTGCATGATTCAAGAGCTCCTCATACCTTTGATCATAGTAATGCATTTTAAAAGCTTTCCATTTAAGCAATCCAAGAGCATCATTCTTATTTAATTTCTTCACCTCATAAGTTCTTTGAACATCATAGGAGGCTAGCAGTTGTTCATCTCGTGTTGTGATTACGATTCTGCTTCCAGGACCAAACCAATCAGCTCTTCCAACAACTGCCTGCAATTGCTCCTGTCTGTCAACATCATCTAGAATCAAGAGAACCTTCTTTTGCTGGAGCCTACGTTGTATCATTGAAGTTCCTTGTTGCACACTTGTTAACTTGATGTCCTTCTCTCCAAGTATTTTCGAAAGAAGGATGCTTTGGAGGTATTGTAAACCATGCTTGTTTGATTTTTCTCTCACATTTTCAACAAAACATGAACCATCAAACTTGTCAGCAATCAAATTATTATAAACTTCTTGAGCAAGTGTTGATTTCCCTACCCCGCCAACTCCATGAATCCCTATCATGTGGACACCACCATCACATCCAACATCCAAAAGTTCCATTACTTCTAGCACTTGTGACCCTAGTCCAACTGGGTAATGAGCAGGATTAATCTTTCTGGAGACCCAATCCACAATCTCCTCAATAAACTCATATTCAAATCTAGCCCTGTTTCAAAAAAAGTTTTGGTGAGTTTAAAGTTAAAGCCTTGTATTATGTCAAGGTTAAGAAAAAATTATTTTCTCTTCTAAATTTAACACCAAATCATAAATCCAAGTGAAGCTTAATCCAACAAAATTATAAAGTAAAGGCATGGTGGGGTACCCATGTTCGATATGAAATCTAAACAAGTTAGCTACTTGATGCAGAGCCATCTTCCATTTCATCAACTTTTTCATGTTATGCTTGAGCCTCTCCTCATGTTTAGTGAAGGCTTCTCCAAAACTTCCTTTCTGCAATTGCACCTGAGTAGGATCTACATAATAAAAGACTGGTAAAACCAGCAGTTTTTTTCTCTTAAGGTAGTGAAGGATGGTTGCAAGTTCATCTAAGCAACAGGTGGAAGAAGCATAGTTTACAGAAAGCACAGTGATAGCAATCCTGGACTCTTCAATTGCTTTCACAATTGTTGGTGTAATTTGCTCTCCTCTCTTAAGGTTTTCATCATCAATGAAAGTGTGGATTCCACTGTCATGAAGAGCTTTGTACAGATAGCCCGTAAAACCATAGCGTGTGTCTGAGCCTCTGAAGCTGAGGAACACATCGTAGCTGAATGCTTCTGAACATGACTCCAGTCCAACTGAGTCATACTGATTTTTAGCAGATTCCCATTCTTTTTCAAAACAATGGAAGGCAAAGAAGCATAAGTTACAAAATGATTCAATTTCTAATCTAATAGGAACTGACAAAAGATCTAGAAGACAGATATGAGTTCCAAATAAAGTCAAGTCAACAAACTAGTTTAAAAAAAGTTCTCTTTCTTTAATCTCCATAACTATAAAATTATTACTTCAGTTCAGCTCCATCACCTCAGTGTTCATCCTAACAACTAACAAGAAAACTTGGTATCCATGCTTATATTATAAATTAGTACATTGACTAGTGCATAGGTTATGCTTATACTACATATCATGCTGTAGTAGTCTCTTAAAAGTTTTATCAACAAAATTGATTCTTAAAATTAAAAAATCAGTTCTTAAAATTAGAATATCATAGTACATTATGGTGTCAAAACTTTAAGAAATTATAATTGTTAGATCATTAAAAAACTACTTAGCCATTTTTAACGTGTGTGTATATATAGAGTGATGCATGGTTTTGGAAATGTATATATACTTTTAATATAATAAATACTATTTTTATTTCTTAGGTAAATTCTTTCAACAATAAACTTATTAATATTTAAGTAAAAGATTACAACAGCATCAACATGTGTGTGTATGGTGATAGATGATGACAGTAATAACAAAGTTGAGAGGTGCAATTCAGTAAAATCTACAATAGCATTGCAATTTTGACCTTCTATGGTCAAATCTTAATTCACTCCTACAATAAATTCCTTTTTATTGACACCCCAAATGAGAGGGTTGAAAAAGTCCCAAGCTTCAAAGCTCCCACATAAAGTAGGTTAGGGTGAAGACTAAAGTAGGTTGTCCACTAAAATACTTAATTAAATTTTATATTTTCAGAATTGTATACGAGTCATTAAAATATTTAAATTGATCCCTAAATATCTCACATTAATTATATATTGGTTTTTCATTAATTTTTATTAGTTGAAACTTAATTGGAAGGTTAGGGCCAACTCAACTTGGGTTCGTCACGAGTCGACATTGTCTGACTTGGGTCTAACCTTGGTTGATCCTGTCTCCACCTGACTTAACATGGCTCAATCTAAACATGACCTGAATGACCAGACCTGACTTGGTTTAAGGGAGTCTGACTTAACTTGACCCAATATGGACCCGAGTAAACTTGGCTTGATGTGACCTAAATCGACTCAGCCTAAAAAAGGCCCGACAAGACTTGTCTCAAGTTGCGTCTAACTTGGCTTGACCTGACTTGACATTACCTAACATGAGCATAACTTGAATCAACTCAATGTGGGCCTAAATCTACTTGACTTGATAACTCGACTCGACTTGGTCATCCATGGTTGAACCTAATGCGGCCCAACTTGACTATGCCTAACGTGTCTCAAATCGACTTAGCTCGATGTGGGTTGACTCACCTCTGTGCAATGTGGACCCGAATAAACTCGACCAAACCTTGGCCAGATTTGACTCCGCACATTATCTCCTAACTTGACTTGGCCCAACACGACTCAACCCGACATGGGTTTGACTTTACTTGGCCTGATAAGGGTCCAACTTAACTCGACTTGACCTCACTCAATTCGGCCCTAGATGTGCCAAACATGACTCTACCTGAGGTGGACCCGACTTAACTTAGCATGATGCGGAACCAACTCGACTCGACATAACATGGGTCTGACTTGACTTAACCCGACCTCACTTAATTCGATCCTAGGTGGGCCAGACGTGACTCTACCCGAGGTGGACCCGACTTAACTTGACCTTATGCGGGGCCAACTCAACCCAACATGGGTTTGACTTGACTTTCCCCAATGCGGCTCGACCTAGACTTAGCCCGACCAAGACTTGGTCTAACATAACTTATCCTAACTCGTGTTGAACATGATTGTGGTCAGGCTTAACTTGGTTTGACTTAGACCCAATCCCTTTCTCCCTGACTCAGACTCGAACAAACCTAGATCCATGTTGACCAGCTTGACATGGTGGTTGCCCGGCCGAACTCAACCTAAGTCTAACCGGACTTTGTCCATATTGTCATTGATTCGATTGAGTAAATATTTTTCATGTGTATAAATATTTTTCAAGTAATTTTTTTTTTCATTTTAATTTTTAAATAAGATTTATGGCTTGGTTAGCCCTAGTCTATGGGACTTAATTTGTATTTTGAACCTGTAGATTTTTTTTATCCTAGCTTATGTGAATCAGGACCAAACTCTAACGGCTAGACAGAATTGACAGGTGTAATCAACTGCAATGGCTTGAATAGTCAGCTCCACAATCCTGATTCATTGTTGTTGGCTGCATGAGATATATAGTTTCAAAGAGGTGCAGAGAGACTAAAGGGGAAGAAAAAATGGCATCTTCAGTGTTGCGGATAAGAAACTGCTTCAAGAGAGGAATTGCAGCCACTCATCCAAACCAAGAAGCTATTATGCTCCCCAACACTGCTATAAGAATCTAACATAATCCATATTAATTTTGGGTATATTCGGAAACTTCAAATTTTTTCACAACACAAATCCAATTAATTTGGTCAGTTTTCAGGTTGTGTCAGGTCATTTAGCTTGGAAGTAAAATAAAAATGATAAAAAAAACTTTGAAACCTGTGGTCAATCTTTGAATGTTCTCAAGACTGGAACAGTTTGTAAGTTCTAGTCTTTCAAGAGAGGGGAAGTCGAGAGGTGGAAAACTATTAAGCTTGCTGCAACTGACAAACCTCAATATTTTAAGTTTAGTCAGAAAACGAACTGAGTCGTGAACTGTAATTAAATTCTCACACCCTTTAAATGAAAGTTCCACTAAATGTGGGACATCAGATACATCAGGAGTCTGAGTCAAAATTTTGCACTCTTCAAATTTTATGGCAGTTAGATTCTCGAACTTCTGCAAAGAAAATAAAGGAAAAAAATAAATAAGAACCGAATGAATAAATTAAAAGTTGATTTATAATTTTCAAGATGAGAAAAATCTACTGTTTAAACTTGCCTTCAATAAGTTATCCAACTCAGATGCTAAATAATTTAAAGGATATCTGTTCCATCTCAATGCTCTCCAAATCTGCGGAAAATAATTTTGATTTCTTAAAACAAATTGAAATGTTTTAAGAAATTTTTGGCGGTTATTCATCCAGTTGAAGGTGTTTGCATCCCATCCCACTGATCCTTTTTTGTCAGATTTGAGGAAATCATGATAGTTAATTTCACTTTCACTGGTTCTCTGTCATTGCAAAAGATAGTTCATGATGTGAGAATATGATAGATAGTGAAAAAGTATTAATTAAGATAAGAAACCAAACATTCACTAGTCTCACTCACAGTGTTATAATCCGAAACATGAGTCACATTTGGTAACCATAATCTACTGTTCTTCCATGGCTCTTTTTGTAATTCCATCCGGACAATCATTTTACTCATGTCCCGTAGCAAGTCATGCATAGTAAATCTATCATCAAAATAATCGAATTTCAAGAGTGATTTTTCAACCAACACGCCAATGTGATGTTTCATTCTAGGACCATAATCAGCATGAAGTATATCTTGAACCTCTGTCAGTGCACATCCTTTAAAGAAACAAGCAATATCAAGAAAAATAGTCTTCTCTTCTTCTTCCAAAGCATCAAAGCTTACTTTAAGTATATTTAGGATTTCCCTCTTGGGAATCCTTTCATATTGTTTGATAGCGGTCTCCCATCCTTGTATACTTTTTCCATACAAGTTGGAACCTATTACTTCTAAAGCCAGTGGAAGGCCAGAAGCATAAGGTTCTACACGATTCAAGGCTAATTCATAATCTGGATCAGCCTTTTCCTTTCTGAAAGCTTTCCATTTAAGCAGCCGAAGAGCATCATTGTCATTCAATCCCTTCACCTCATATGTTATTGTAACTTGATGAGTTGTCAACAATTGCTTGTCCCGAGTTGTGACCATGATTATGCTGCCAGGACCAAACCAGTCACGTCCTCCACCAACTGCTTCTAATTGGTCGAGCTTGTCAACATCATCCAGAATCAGGAGAACCTTCTTCCCATTCAGACTGTTCTTTATCATTGAAATTCCTTGTTTCTTACTTGTTAAGTTGATGTCCTTCTCTCCTAATATTTGTGATAGAAGGATGCTTTGGAGGTGTTCCAACCCATGTTTGTTTGCTTTTTCTCTCACGTTTTCAAGAAAACACAAACCATCAAAATTCTCAGCAATTAAATCATTGTAGACAGCTCGAGCAAGTGTTGATTTTCCTACCCCACCCATCCCATGGATTCCTATCATGTGAACACCATCCTCTGATCCACAATCCAAAAGCTTCCTTACTTCTAGTACTTGTGAATATAGTCCAACTGGGTAATCCACAAAATGTACAAAAGAAGGACGAGTAATCTTGTGATAGACATGCTCAACAATTCTCTCAATAAACTTGTGTTCATATCCAACCCTGTTTCAAACAAAATAACATCAAAACTAAAAGCCGTGTGTTCATGTTTTGAAAATATTTTCATGGTTAACAAATATTTCTTCTCTCAAACTTAATACAATGAAAGTTGAAGTAAAAAGATTGGTAAGGTGGTGTACCCGTCTTCGAAATGATAGCCAGACAAGTTAGCTACTTGACACAGAGCCATCTTCCATTTCTGCAACTTCTCCTCATCTCTGAACCTTTCTTGAAGCTTAGACAATGCTTTTTCATAACTACCTTTCTGGTTTCGGACATCAGAAGGGCGAACCTTATAGAAGACCGGTATAACCAACAACCCTTTTGTCCGGCAGTGAAGCATGGTTGCAAGTTCCTCTAAGCAGTAGTAAGAAGTAGCATAGTAGTGAGAGAGCACAACGATGGCAATTCTGGAGCCTTGAATTGCCTTGAGAAGTGTTGTTATGATTGGGTATCCTTTTGGAAGCTCCATGTTATCAATGAAAGTGTGGATTTTTCTACGAGCAAGAGCTTTGTAGAGATGGCCAGCAAAACCATTGCGTGTGTCCCAGCTGAAGCTGAGGAACACATCATAGGTGGATGCAGCCTTTAGAGAAGGGGTTGGCATGATTAAGGATCGATTGGTCAGTGTGTTGGAAAGGAGAATCAAGCTTGAATAAACGTGAAGTAGATAAACTCAAAGATTAAGCTGAAAGCTTTGAGTTGACTTTACATAACATGTATTACAAAGTATAAATAGATTATGTTAATTAGATTACCTTGAACTTCTCATATTATTATTATAAGGTGGCATTTTGTCTCAGTCAATGGCAGTTTCCATTTCTTTTGGATTCAATTTTGTTTATTAAAGTGGAGGTGGCTAGAAGCACAAGCATAAGAAGCATGGTGGATTTTGTTTCAATTACAAACTCATACAATTGATCACAAATTGGAAACCTTGCAGTTTAATTAAGTAAACTAAATTCTACTACTCTAATTGTTTCAACTATATAAATTGTTTAGATTATTATTGAGGGAAATCCTATTTTGAAGTATATCTTCTAATATCAACTGTCCTATCTAAGAGTAATTTAATTTTTAAAAACGAAATTAATACCCCAACAATTTAGTGTGTTTTTTTATTTTAAACAATGCAAAAAAAATTGTGTCATTCAATAATTTGATTTAGTTTAAAATTTAAATGTTTTTGGACAACCCTACTTTGGAGTCAACAATTTAATATTTTTAGGTGATATTTGAGTATGGGACATTCATTTCCTTGTTTTTTTTATTCGGGTTGAAAGGAACAACCTTCGATGATTGATCACTGAGTTAGATAACATGACACCATTTTCAATCTAAATACTTCAAATCATGTAGCCTAAAAGATATAGTTAACTATTTAGCAGTTGAATATTAGTTATATATCCAATTTATGTGGACCTATCTAAGTTATTCGAATTTTAGGTAGATATTACTATGTGGTTAAACATATTTTGGAATATCGAAGTTAGTTGTAATACATCTTCATGGTCCAAATTCGGTGTTTACAAGGTTTATTGGATAGCCTTTTTCGTGCTAGCCAACTTAGAAAGAACGTCAACACGGTCACTGTGTTCTTTGGCACATAATTGATTCCAAATTGATCAAATTGCCCCATCTTTAGCAATATGATAGTATTTTTGCAGGTAAAGTTTCTTAGCTTTGTAATCACCGTTTATTTGTTCGTTGATTAATTGAGAATCGCTCTAACTCTTGAGTTATGCCAAATTCGCAAGCAAGTCTTGGTCCAGTGATCAAGGTGATGTTTCAAACTCCATTCAAGAATTTAAAATGAATCCAAGAAAAAAACCATTCGAGAAGAAGAATCAACAAGAAAAATTAAAGAAGAAAGAATTCAAGAAGTATAGAAACAGATAGGAAGAAGAAGAAGAAAATCAAATAAGATCAATGTTTAAACATTTCTGCTGCACACAGTACCTTTGTCTGTCAATCACATTAGTATTTTATAACTTTTTGTTATGCTATTTGTTGGTTGTTGTTATCTTATGGTAAGAGTTTTGAAACAAAATTAGTGTGAAATGAAAATTGTTAGTTGTAGTAAAAGGATCAAAAGTATGAGAAGAAAAGAAAAAGAATAATAAGATTTCCTTCATTTACAGTTTCACACCTGATTCTCACCATGCATTACCAGGAATGAAGCAAACAACATCCCATAGAATTCCTACTCAAACCAAAAAGGAATTATTCTCAACCCAAAAGCTAAATGAAACTTTGAAACTTAATAAAAGGAACTTAATCACAATTCTTTTATTCATTCAATCCATTTCCACAACTTCTAGCAATAGAAAAATCTGAAACTCAGTCGAAAGGAAATCACAGCTGCAATGGAAATCAATGCTGCTGAAGCTGCTACCAATCGCTCCTATGAGGATTTTGAACCTTACTGCAAATGGCTTACACAGGAAGGACAAGTGATTCTTGAGATTAATTTGAAGGGTACCTGTTAAATTTCCTTTTTATTTGGATGATTATAGTGTTTATTAGAAAAACTAATAATTGAAATTATAATCAGTTTTAGATCCTATATTCAATCTGCACTAGGTTTTATCATGATTTTTAACTTTTGATCTTTTTAAAAAAAAAATCAACTGTCATTAGTGCCTTTTATTCTCTAAAATTTACCCCTTTATTGCAAATCATATCTTGAGTCAATTTGTTATCTATTAGAATTAGATGTTGGAGACTCCATAAAGAAAATAAAATACTTATAAGTAGTAAAGACAGTTCCTTTTTTTTATAGTTTTTTTAAGTTGAATCAGAAAAAAATAAAACTTATGGTGTCCCTTTTTTCATATTTGACAATTATAATTATGAATCACTTAATAATTTTCCTAAACTTTCCATCTATAACAATAAAAATAGAAAAATATTAATAATAATATGAATTTTATTCTAATACTTTATTAACAAAAAAAAATGGAATCCCATTGAACCTTTGTGAGTTTTGTACCTATTATCATAACAACCTCCATCAATTACACGATAGGATCGTCGGTAGACACTGTTTTCTTCTACTCCAAATGTAGGTTTGCTTGACATTGTTGCTACACAAAAAGAATCAGTGACAATAGTTAGGATATTATATGTAATGATATTATATATATCCCAAAGTGTCTGATGTTAGTCTCACTAGATGTCTAGGTCAAACAGTTTGCAATGCAAGTGACAACCTCCGATGTCGACACAACAATTACAACATCACTATAACGGACCTTTACCAAATTTACCAAATGAGAGGGGAGATACACACTTTGTAATTTGGTGGCTTCATAACACTTCTCAAGGGCAACCAAACAAGGAGAAGAATCATAATCAATGTATAATTCTATTTCACTAGTGGAACCAACATTATCCCTCGATGATTGAGCCTTTATAATCAAGCCTTTGTGAGAAAGAACAAGAGAGGAAGAGAGAAAAGGAGAGACAAAATTGTATTATTAAGAGAAACATATTGTATTATACAACAAAAGAAAAGATAGAAGACTAAGTATATATACAAAGAATGAGAAAATCTGTAAGTGACTGATAGTTACTAATGTCTTATTATCCCCAGTTGGGTTACTGTTAAGTAGGATATCGTTGATGTTGTTATATCGTCCTATATCTCTTGTAGGTGCTATATATAAAATAATTATGAAGGTGTTGTCTTGTCGTATTAAGAAAGTTCTCTCAGAGGTTATTGATGTCAGCCAATCGGCTTTTTTAAAAGATAGAGGATTGCTTGACGGTGTCCTCGTGGCCAACGAGGTAGTTGAGAAGTTACGGAGGTCTGGGAGGAGTGACTTGTGTTTGAAGGTGGATTATGAGAAGGCTTACAACTCAGTAAGATGGGATTTCGTTTACTATATGATGCGCAGATTGGGGTTCCACCGTAGGTGGATCATGTGGGTTAAAGGGTGCCTGGAGTTGGCAACGATTTCTGTTTTGGTAAAAAGAAGCCCCATGACGGAATTCAAACCATCAAGAGGACTGAGGTAGGGAGATCCCTTAGCCCTATTCCTTTTCCTCATAGTAGTTGAAGGGTTGGCTCGGTTAGTAAGACAGGCAACCAATGTGAACTTACTCAAAGGGGAAGGTATGAAGAAACGAGGTTGATACTTGTGTGTTACAATTTGCGGACGATACCCTCTTTTTGTGCAAAGATTCTTACCACAATGTGCTCACAATCAAAATAATTCGTAGGTGTTACGAGATTGCTTCTGGGCTGAAAATCAACTTCCATAAATCTAAGTTGGCTGGCTTAAATGTTGATAGAACATTCATTGAGTGTTATGCAATTGCTCCCTGGTGAGGGTACCATTCAAATACCTGGGGTAGAAGTAAGAGGTAGTCCAAGAAAGAAGCAGTTTTAGGAGCCTGTACTTGACAAGTTAAGTAATAAGCTCTATGCATGGGAAGGGAGGTTCTTGTCGCTTGCGGAAAGAATATGTCTTATAAAGTCGGTTCTAATAGCCATTCCACTTTTCTACCTGCCTCTCTTTAAAGCCCCAGTTTATCATAAAAGTATTAGTATCCAAAGGAGGTTCCTTTGGGTGTGGGGAAGTGAAAAGAGTTATTTCTTGGGTTAGCTGGGACACTGTGTGCAAATCTAGGGAGGAAGGCGGGTTGGGAATTAAAGACGTTAGATTGTTTAATAGTTCTCTCTTAGCAAAGGAGAAATGGCAGTTAGTAAGGAATGAACAAAGAAAGTGAAAAGACATCTTGGAGTCGAAATACGGTTTGGATCCAAACCGTAGACATGTTCACATGAAATTCCAATCCTGGTGGTGGAGAGATCTTTCCAAAGTTTGTGGTGAGGGTGAAAAGTAGGTTGGTTCCAAGAAGCTTTACTCTAGAAAGTTGGTTCCGGGGGTAAAGTTAGATTTTGGGAGGACAATTGGCTTGATAGATGTAACCTCAGTTTTATGTACCCTAGACTTTATGCTATATCTTTGGATCAGGGGAGGACAGTGGGAGAGGTAGGTGTTTGGGAAGCCTCAACATGGAATTGGTGGTTAAGGTGGAGGAGAGTCAAGTTTATTTGGAAAGTTGTACAAGAGGAAGATATGATTAGAAAAATCTCTATGTGTACTATTAATAGAGGGCTACAGGGGGATATCTCAGGGGACTAGCAGCTCGAGTCCCTAGTGACTACCACGACATCTTCAATCAGTTTTGGCAAGCTAAATCTTTCCCTAATGTGCGTTCTACGAGAATTCTCTTGAATAAAATGTCAACTAGGAGTAGTCTGATCAGGAGAGGGGTGGTTGTTGATTCAGTTACTTGTGAGATGTGCCAAGGTTCGGAAGAGACGACTCAACACCTTTTCTTAGAGTGTAAAGTTGCTGAAAGGGTATGGTCAATGTGCTATAGATGGATAGGTATCCTATTTGTCCAAAATAAGGATTTGAAGACTCATTTTTAAAAATTTCTATCTGGGTCATATGAGCGTTAAGTAGAATCTGATTTAGAAGGGCATGTGGATGGCAGTTATGAGGGTCATATGGGAATAAAGGAACTCAATATTTTTAAGCAAGGAAAACCTGATGCGGAAGAAATATTTCATTTAGCACAACTTAGAGCATGGCTATGGTTGAATCACAAGGTACAATCGTTCACGTACTCCTTTTCGGATTGGCATTTGAATCCGGAGCTATGCATTAAAAGCTACAGGTAATATAGAAGGTTATGTTTCCTGGTTCTTTGTAGTAGGTTGGAAAGGGGGTTTAGTAAGTGTTGCTGGTGGAGAGTCTTTGTTCTGTGTTACTGATCCGTTCAGATGGCTTCCCAACTAGAGAAGGATTTGATGCAGCTCCTTGGTGCTCCTCTTTTATGCTGTTGTGTTTTGGATTGTTTTTTGCAGCTCCAACTGGCTATATAGCAGTTCTATATGCTATAAATGGTGAGGATTATGCTGTTAATTAGGCAAAATTCCATGCCATCTCCAATCTGGGTTAAGGTGCTACCTACCTTTGGTTTTTTGGTATGCCTAAGGTTGAAGGAAAAAAAGAAGAATTCAGGACAGTAGCAGTCATATGTTACTACTGTAAGGGTGGTTCTGTCTTATGAGGAAACTGTTTTTTTTTTTTATTGGAAGAATTGGAAGCTTTCTTTTGGATGCAGGGTTCTCTGTTTTTGCTGCAGAGAAGTTTGAGCTTGATACCATGTGAGAAAGAACAATAGAGGTATACAGAAAAGGAGAAACCGAATTATATTATTGAGAGAAACATATTGTATTACCAAAAATAGAAGACTATGTATATATACAAAGTCATGAGAAAAACTATAACTTCCAGTTACTAATGTGTTCTAACTCCAACACTTTGTGTTCAATTAAATACATTATTCGTGAGTTCAACCAAACTTGATTCTACCTGTATTATTGATTTATTTAGTTTAGGATTTTGCTGCATATGTACCATTCTATTCTGTGTTAGCGAATTCTTACTAAAAAAATAAAGTTATTAGCTAAGAACCTGAATAAATTATGATCCATTAGATCATTTTATTACAATTGTTCTATTTGAAAGAGAAAAAACTGATGCAGAGGTGCTAAAACCATGACAACAAATAGATTCTGTTTTGTATAGACTTAATGCAATAAATATAGGAGATAATTTTCTTATTTACAATATAAAATTGACCTATAATTACAAAGATCCCAATTAAATAAGAAAACAAATAATAAAACATAAAATAAAAAGAAATCCAAATAGATAATCTATGACACTCTAAAATAGTCTGAGATAGAAAGATGTTAGATATTTCTCAGATTTTTTAACAGTTCTCAATAGCATGAAATGAATGAAATATGATGAAGTTAATGAGGTATTTGACTCTTTAAACTTGTGTCTTCTTGACATTACTAATACCTGCATCATAAAGGATTGCATACTAGAACAATAAACCCTTATCCTACTGGGTTAGATCAAAACCTGTGTGTTTGATTCCTGTAAGGAATATTGAGTCTCACAACAGTTTAAGATCAACACAACAGATTTTTATTAATCTTTTTAAAACTCATTTAGAAAAACCAAAACCAACATGAGTATATGTATGTTCAATATACTCTAAAACAGAACCACTCTTTTTGCTCTTAAATCTAGGGAATCATAAAGAAAACATAGAAAATAGGTTAATTGATGATACTAAAAGAACTAAATGAAGGGTGAGAAGTAATAGAGTATACGTTCTCCCAAGTCCTAATCGACCTTAAAAAATTCTCAGAAAAATTCCTTGAATTTTAGACCTCTTTCTGAATTGGGATGCCATATTATCACTTGGCAGACTTATACAACATGCATGAATGGTTTTATTTTATTTTATTTGTTATTAGAGTACTTTTATATCATAATTATAATTCTTGTCCTATGTTCAGTTAATTAGATGTGAACAAACATGTATGTAATCTCTATTTTATCTTTAAAATGTCTAATTTTTTTAGTGTACCAAAGTATAAAGAAAAAGAAAAATCAGGATTGAGAAAAAACTAAAAAATAATAGTAAATATTGAATGTGACAAAATAAAACTCACAATTAATCTAAATAAAATCACTTATGTAAAAAAGAAATGTTTTACATTTCAGAAAATATTGTTGCAAAAAAGATTTTCTATATATAAAATATGTGAGTTTATATTATATAATCTTATAAAATGAATTGATAATTATTGTGTTGACTATTGACCAAAAGAGAAGCAAATTAGAAAGACAGTAAGAAAGATTTTTTTCCAATGTTTCACGCGCTTATTGTACAACAGGCAGGACCCACGTTATTTATAGTTTGGCATTTTCATATTTATTCAAAGTTTGATTTCATTTGCATAACCATTATCACTGTATAGACTTTGTTGTAATGGCAACTCCAAGTTCCCATGGATTCACATATGATGTGTTCCTGAGCTTTAGAGGGGAAGACACGCGTTATGCTTTCACTGCCAATCTCTTCAAAGCTCTTAGTGACAAGGGAATTCACAGTTTCTTTGATGATGACAAACTTGAAAGCGGAGAAGAAATAACAGCAACACTTGTGAAGGCAATTGAAGAGTCTAGGATTGCCATAGTTGTCCTCTCTCACAACTATGCTTCTTCCTCCTTTTGCTTGGATGAACTCGCTACCATCCTTCACTGCAAGACTAAAGGCCTCTTGGTTATACCCGTCTTTTATAAGGTAGATCCTTCTCATGTAAGACACCAGAAAGGTAGCTATGAAGAAGCACTGGCTAAGCTTCAAAAGAGGTTCAAAGCTAAGAAGGAGAAGCTGCAGAAATGGAAGATGGCTCTGCGTCAAGTTGCTGACTTGTCTGGCTGTCACTTCCAAGACGGGTACACCACTGTACTAATCTCTTACTTCATAATTTTTGTTGGATTATGTATTATTTCTCTAATGATTTAATGTTAAAATTCCCACGATAAAACTTACAATTACTAAGACATGGACAAAAGGGCTTAATTTTAGCTTCATTTAAACCTTTTTGTTTGAAATAGTGATGGATACGAATACAAGTTTATTGGGAATATTGTGGACTCGGTCTGCGACAAGATTAATCCTTGTCGTTTACATGTTGCGGATTACCCAGTTGGACTAGGGCCGCAAGTGCTACAACTAAGGAAGCTTCTGAATGTTGAATCTGGTGATGGATTCCACATGATAGCTATCCATGGAATGGGAGGGATAGGAAAAACAACACTCGCTCTAGCAGTTTATAATTTCATTGCTGTCTGTTTTGATGCTTCTTGTTTTCTTCAAAACGTGAGAGAGAAATCAAACAAACATGGGCTAGAACACCTCCAAAGCATCCTTCTTTCAAAAATACTTGGAGTGAAGGACATCAACTTAGCAAGTGAGCATGAAGGAATTTCAGTGATACAACAAAGGTTGAAGCGAAAGAAGGTTCTCTTGATTCTTGATGACGTTGACAAGTGCGAGCAGTTACAGGCACTGGCAGGAAGCCCTGATTGGTTTGGTCCCGGCAGCAGGGTCATCATCACAACTCGAGATACACAACCGCTGGCATCTCATCAGGTGAAAAGAGCATATAAGGTCAAGACATTGAACAGAAAGGATGCTCTTCAGTTGCTCACGTGGAAAGCTTTCAAAACGGAACAAGTTGATCCAAGTTATGTGGAGGTCTTGAATCGTGTAGCAACTTATGCTTCTGGCCTTCCATTGGCTTTGGAAGTAATTGGTTCCAACCTGTTTGAAAAAAGTGTGGAACAATGGAAATCTGCTATCAATCAATATAAAAGAATTCCCAATAGTCAAATTCTAGAAAAACTTAAAGTAAGTTTTAAGGCTTTGGAGGAAGAAGAGAAGAGTGTTTTTCTTGACATTGCTTGTTGCTTCAAAGGATATAAATTGACAGAGGTTGAAATTATGCTTCGTGCTCTTTATGATGACTGCATGAAACATCATATCGAAGTGTTGGTTGAAAGATCTCTCATAAAGATAAATCAGGATGGAACAGTTAAATTGCACAACTTGATTGAGGAAATGGGCAAACAAATTGACCAGCAAGAATCACTGAAAGAGCCAGGGAAGCGCAGGAGATTATGGTCACCTAAAGATATAATTCAAGTTCTAAAACACAACAAGGTGAGTGAGACTCATGAATATCTTGATTTCCATTTTTTGTCTCATATGGTCACGTTATACTTTAACAGGGAACTAGTGAAATTGAAAGGGTGTGTCTGGATCTCTTCACATCAGACAAAAGAGAAATGGTGGAATGGAATGGAAAGGCCTTGGAGGACATGGAAAACCTCAAAATTCTTATTATTAGACATTGTAAATTTTCCCAAGGTCCCAGTTATTTTCCTGAAAGTTTGAAAGTACTGGAATGGTACCAATATCCTTCAAATTGTTTACCATCTACTTTTCATCCCAACAAACTTCTCATATGCAAGTTACCTTACAGTTGCTTTACCTCATTCGGGTTGCTTGGCTCATCAAAGGCAAGTTTAGAGTGTAAAACTTCCTCACCTTGTAAATTGTTGATTGCCTTCTTATTTCTTTTACCTTATATTTTCTTTCCAGAAGTTCGAGAAGCTAACCATCTTGAATTTTGACAACTGCAAACTTTTAACACGGATACCTGACGTATCTGAGCTTCCAAATTTGGAGAAACTTTCATTTAAAGAGTGTGAGAGTTTAATCGAAGTGCACGACTCAGTTGGTTTTCTGACTAACCTTAAAATATTAAGTGCTGAAGGATGCAAGAAGCTTTGGAGATTTCCACCTCTCAGCTTGGCCTCTCTTGAAATTCTTGAACTTTCCTTTTGTTTCAGTCTTGAGAATTTTCCGGAAATGTTAGGAAAGATGGGACACATAAGGAAACTTAGTCTGCTTAAACTTCCTATAAAAGAATTGCCAGTTTCATTTCAAAATCTTACTGGACTCCATCAGTTATACGTGGACTGTGATTTTGTTCAGTTAAGTAGCATTGTCTTGACGCCTGAACTGTCTGAGCTTATAGTTTATAATTGCAAGGAGTGGAAATGCGTAAAATCTAAAGAGGGTGAAGAAGAAGTGGGCTCAACGGTATCTTCAAATGTAGAATCGTTTTGGTCTTATTCTTACAACCTGGATGATGATTTTTTTTCAAAAGGTTTCACGCAGTTGGCTCAAGTGAGACAAATGTGGCTAGAGAAAAGTAATTTCACATTCCTTCCTGAATGCCTCCGAGAATTTCACAACATGTATGCTCTTGACGTGAGTGATTGCAAACTTCTTGAGGAAATCAGAGGGATTCCACCAAACTTAAAACATTTCAGGGCAATAAACTGTGTATCATTGACTTCCTCAGGTTCCAGCATGCTGTTAAATCAGGTTTTTGTCTTGTTTTTAATGAATTTGATTTCATAATGTATAGTTCATTTAATGAATTCTTGATGAATTGTGACTGACAGCAACTTCACGAGGCTGGAGGGACAGTGTTTGTCTTTCCAGGAGGAAGTATTCCAGCATGGTTGGATAAACAAAGCAAGGGACCTTCAATCTCTTTCTGGTTTCGAAATAAATTCCCTGCAAAAGTTCTTTGTCTTCTTATTGCACCTGTACTGGATGATGTCACTTCAGGATTAGTTAGACCCATGGTGTTAATCAACGGCAAAGTTCAAGAATATCGTTTTCATCGTAAAAAGGGAGGAGTGAAGATGGTGGAATTGGATCATATACACCTCTTTGATCTACGACAGTTACATTTCCATGATGATCTGATGGAAATGGCTTTAGAAAAGGAGTGGAAGCATGTGGAGGTTACGTATGAAGGTTTGTTTGATACCTCACTCATCAAAGCAATGGGAATGCATGCAGTGAAAGAGGAAAGCATGAGCATGGAGGACATTCGATATGATGCTCCTTACACCATCACAAAAGTGTGGCCATGCAAGTTTTTAGTAGTTTTTCTTCTTTTCTTTTCTCACCTTTTGTTTGCTCTTATTTTATTTACAACTCTCATGAGTGGCTAGATCTAGCAGAATGTAACCTTTCATAGTTGGCTTATGACTCAAGAACACAACTTTTCGAGCCTTGGAACCAATTTTCTTCTATGTTATTGCTAGGTGGATGCATAGCAGAGACACCCAAACACCTTGAGGAGTTCTAAATCTGACTTGAATCCATAGTCATGCTGTGAGGAGAAGCATTGTTAAAGAGAGGCGCAGGGATCTAATTAGTTAGTTAAGTAGCGGTTTAAGCAATTTTTGGGAACCTGGGAATGAAATAGCAGAGCCGTGACTATGTTCAAAAGATGTTGATGTCTTTTTTTTAATCGACCATTCTGTTTTGGAGTTTGGAAACAACTTTTCTGGTGAACAATGCCCTTGGTAGCATAGTAATAAAATATCATGAACTTTGCTCCATTATCAAACCTGATAATCTTCACCTTCTTATCAAATTGAGTCTAAACTGTGGTAATGAAATTTTGAAAAAGGTGCTAACTTCAAATTCAAATCTCATCATAATGGTCCAAACATGTCCATGGTCATCTAGAAAAGTTAGGAAATAGTCTTGCTTGTGGATGCTAGGTTTTGAAAATGGCCCTCAAATATCAGTATGTAAAAGCTTAAAAGCGGAAGTTTTTTTTTTAATTAGCAATGAATTAATAGAATAAAATGAAACACTTCAATAGTCTCTCAACCTTTATACATAAATCCCTCTTAATTTAGGCATTCAACAAACAAAGGAGAGTTAAGTGACACACCACTTAACTCAAGAATCTTTTTTTTTATCAGCAAAGAATGAAATTAAATTAAGAGGGATACAAACGGGGTATCCCAACCCTTTTACATAAACCAAACCACATTAAGAATCTCCAAGAATAAAAAGATGAACAAACACCCCAGAAGTGCATAAGCTAGACATCCTATTCCAGCTAGCACCGTGCTCGTATTCGAATGCTATAAGCACTGCAAACTGCAGCTACAAAACCATCAAAATACACCAAAATATTGGTTATCTCCACCACCTCATTGACATTCCTTCTACCCAGCTTGCAGTGGCACGATTGTAGCACTTGTCACAGAATTAATCACTTCAATGCAGCATCTTCCATTCGCTCCTTTTTGGACTTTGGCTTCCCCCTGTTTGCTCCTTTTAAGCTCACTTTTATCAGAAACCAACTTCCTACTTGCCAGGGTTCATCTCGCACTTAGATTGGTTGGAGTTTACAACTTCGACTTACACAGAACCCTGAACCAGCTTACACCCTACCTCTATTGGTCTGTTAAAAGACACATCAAAACAGAATCCTCCATCATGTCCTTAACATTCTTTTTGACTCCCTTGCATACAAGCACATATGTCCTTTCCATCTTGCACCAGCTGCAGGTCATGACAAACCCACCAACACCTCCAACCAACTATAAATCCAGTATAGGCTGTAGTCTTAAAACTCTTGGCATCTAGGAGTCCTAATTATAACTTATAATGCAAAGCATTGGATTAAGAATCCAGTCTACGAAAGAATAAGTAAAGGAATGCACCTTGTGCTTCATCCAAAGCCAGGATTTGAGTTGAGCCTTCTGAAACACCTCCTCCGCATCTACTAGCCCTTTTTTGAATACAATCAGGTTCCTTTGGTCCCAGATACACCTAATAATAGATGCCCAAACACCTTTCCATACCAGGTTTTGCTTCTTGCTAGCATTGCTCAGATAAAAACTCATAAAGTGCAGATTTAAATCATTCTGTTGAACAGAAGAGATACCTATCCATTTGAAGCACAAGGACCATACCCTTTGTGCGCATTTACACACCAAGAAGATATGTTGACAAGAGTCCTCCTTAAGTTGACACATTGCACATAGCGTAGATTCCATCATCACCCCTCTCCTACTCAAACTCACCCTTGTTGGGATTCTATCCAGCAGCACTCTCCAAGCTGTCACGATCACATTTGGGAATGCCTTAGTCTTCCAAAGGAGATTAAACACATCGGATTGGGTTCCACAAGACTGCTTGGCAAGGCACTCATAAGCAGAATTCACAGAAAAAAGGCCTAGTTCTTCCTTCCCCCACACCTGCATCTTAAAGTATTTAAATAGACCGAGTCCCAAGAAAACTGGTTTTGCACAAAACCAGCAGAATCAGAAACTTGATGGCTAGGTAGCTGTTGGAATTTTAGCAAGCTAAAGGCTAGGTGTAAAAAAACTCCCTCCCTTCCCATTGCATCAATTCAAGATCAACATTTGTAATGCCAAAGTGATGCCCGGACCTTGCTGCCAATCTACTTCCGTGGCCATTTCGCTAACTCACAGCACCCTTCACTTTCTTAATTCTTCTTACTTCATGTCATAACATTTTCTTTGCTTCCTCCATAACTACATACCAGCAGTTTGGATCATATTTGTATCCTTCTATTACATCTCCGCACATCCACGTATGTTAAGCACCAGGAACTGGTCTACCAACCACAAAACGTGCATAACAGGCCTACAAAAATTGCAAAGCATTGACCAACATTTGGACATGGGCCTACAGGTTATATTTATGGTCTTGCAGACCCCACAACAAACCTGCATAAACCAGAAACCTGTAAGTGACTTCTTGAGATACAAAAGGCCAAGATAACATTGTCGTGAGCTGCAGCAAAAGATTGCTGCCTCTTACACCTTGGCACACCAGAAAACCACACCAGCATCCACACCCATGACAGAGATCCACTTCATGAAAACCCCTGTACCATCTCTTCTCAAGGCATTAGCACTTTTGATCCATCCAGCTGCCCAAACCTGACAGCATCTCCACCCTACCAGCTTCCTTCCTCCACAACCTCTTCTCTTAAACAGCCCTACACAATACCCAGCCAAACCCCTACTTCTCCCACATTCTTCCATTGATCTAGGGATATTGAAAACAACCTCGGAAAAGCGTCTTTCAAACTTTTGTTACCTCCCCAGATACCATTCCAGAAACTAATTGTATCTCCTGCTCCCACTCTCCATCCTGTTTCATTTCTAAACCACCCATTTCCTTCTCCCTCACCGCATGCTTTGGATAAATCTCTCCACCACCAGGACATAAGATTTACTTGTTGTCTGTTGTGATCAGGCTCCATTCCGTACTTAGACATCAACACCTCTTTCCATCTCCCACTTTCTTCCAACATAAGACGCCATTTCCATTTAGCAAGGAGTGCATCATTGAATTTTCTAATGTCTTTAAATCCCAGCCCTCCCTCCTCCTTCGGACATCACAACTTCTCCTAGCTAACCCAAGCAATAGGTTTATTATCCTTCCCCCGCCTCCATAGAAATCTCCTTTGTGTGCTAATAATGCTTTTACACACCGATTCTGGAGCCTTAAAAAAGGACATGTAGAAAAGTGGTAAAGTTGTAAACACTGACTTAATAAGACATATTCTTCCTGCCAGTGATAAGTACCTCCCCTTCCAACCACTAAGCCTCTTCTTGATCTTGTTCACAATTGGTTCCCAAAATTGTTTCTTTCTAGGGTTGTCTCCTACTTCCATCCCTAGATACTTAAAGGGAGCCTTCATTTGTGTACAATTAAGAGTTTTGGCAAAATAGACAAGAAAGTTCCTATCAACATTTAAACCTTATAACTTCGATTTGCGTAAGTTAATCTTCAACCTAGAGGCTAGCTCATAGCATCTCAAAATAGCTTTTATCGCCACAACATTACTGTAATTATCTGTACACATAAAAAGTGTATCATTCGCAAATTACAACATACAAATCTCTATCTCACTCCTTCCAACCTTCATTCCTTGAAGAAAATTTGCTCTTAGAGCTTGTCTCACTAACCCAGCTAGCCCTTCTACAACAATGATAAAGAGAAACGACGCTAGCGAGTCGCCCTGCCTAAGTCCTCGCATGGGTTTGAATTCGGATGTAGGGCTTCCATTGACCAAAACAGAGACTGTAGCCGATTCCAAACACCCTCTTATCCACTCAATCCACTTACTTGGGAAACCCAACTTCTTCATCATGTCATAAAGGAATTCTCATCTTACCGAGTCATACGTCTTTTCGTAATATTTGAACATTCCTTCCAGCTTGATCTAAAAGTGGTTACACCCAGTTCCCATAGGCCACGCTTTCGCCGATGCCTCAGCGGAGTGGAAAATCTCTCCCCCGCTTCTTCACCTACAACTCCATACAATTGTGACAGCGGCAGCTGCAGATCACTGTCCCTGCCCTCATCTTCACCTACTACTCCATTCAAATTTGAACGCGAGATCCGCAAATCACTGCCTTTACCTTCCTCTGACGACCAATTAGCTGTTAGCATTAAACTCAAAGTCGTCATCAGTTTTATTTAGAAATTTGAATGGTTAATAATTATTAGCTTTAATCATAGTTTTGAATGTCATTTATATTGTGATTTTAAATGTAATTTATAGTATAGCTTTGATGAGAGAGAATGTAGAATTTGAAAAATCTATTGTAAGACTATGTACAGAGACGGTATTCTTATCTGAACAGTAGCAGTGAAATACAAGATTTATTCTCTATTCACAAATTGGTATCAAATCTATGGCCAGTATAACCAATAATATGTCTCTTCCTAAATTAACAAAGATGGCCAATTATGACAATTGGAGCATCCAAATGAAAGTCCATCTAGGATCTCAAGATTGTTGGGAGGTGGTTCAACAAGGTTTTGAAGAACCAGAAAATACTACTGGTTACTCGATGACCCAAATCAAAGTGTTGAAAGAGACACGATCGAAAGATAAGGCAGCTTTGTACATGTTGTATCGAGTTATTGATGAGGTAATCTTTAAGAAGATTGTTGGTGCATCCACTTCAAAGGAAGCATGGGACATCTTGGAAAAGGCGTTCAAGGGTGCAGTCTGAGTTAAACAAATGCGGCTTCAAACTCTACGAGGTGAGTTGGAGGCCATGAAGATGAAGGAGTCATAAGATGTATCTTGTTACATCACTCGTGTGCAAACGATAGCCAATCAACTTAAACGCAATGGAGAAACTCTCATGGATGCAAGGGTCGTGGAGAAGATTCTTCGTCATTGACGGATGACTTTGAAAATTTTGTATGTTCAATTGAGGAGTCAAGAAACTTGGAAGAGATGACCATTGATGATCTCTCAGGTTCTCTTGAAGCACATGTACAACGAAAAAAGAAAAAGAAGCAATAAGTCTTTGAGGAAGCCTTACAAGCAAAGATGATCATAAAGGAAGACAAGGTGATCTACGGGCAACATAACCGAGGGAGAGGACATGGACGCGGAGGTCGTGGTCATGGAAACAACAATGAAGAAAAGGGACAAAACTGACGTGGACGAGGTCATGATCGTGGTGGTCATTCACATCGTTCAAATGTTGAATGTTACAAAATTGCTTCTAAGTATACAAAATTGGCAATGGATACAAAAGGCAAATACGTGCTACCAACATGGAAAAAAAATAAACATATACGAAGCTTCATAGGAAACTCAATCATGCTGATCCACAATCTTAGGTTTTTTTTATACCAATTTATTAGGTTTGATTTATACGAGTTGAAATACTATTCCTATTTATTATATTATTTATTATTGATAAAAAAAAAAGGAGAGATATAAAGATACAATATGACATTTTAGAAACAGTACAAAATTAATTTAGAATCATAAATATAAACAAAAATAAGAGAAGAGAGAAGGTAGAAAATGCAGAGAGAAAAAAGAATGAGATTGACAATATTAATAATTTAAAAACACATGGCTAAACTAACCATGTTCTAATGATAGTTGCCTATATTAAATACAACTAAAGACCACACTTTTATTATTTGAGATCACATGTTTTTTTTTAAAAGGTCATTGTCACTAAATTGTGACAACATTTATGATCCGAAAGACGTCGTCTATTTTAGTTGATGACCCAATTATACATTTTAAACCACATTTAAATTAAACCACTTTTAGATCACAATTTATTATTTAAAAACACATTTTAAAAACAACACTTAAATTTTTTTATATAATTAATTAATAGTATCATAAACGTGATCTTTATTGATCTTTGAACCACATTTATATAATGTTGACTAAAGTAACAAAATAAGCAAGTGAACAAAGTTCCACACAAAATTTACAAGCTAATAAGAGGTTTTTATTCAAACTTTTTTCATTTTCTCAAGGTCTTAGATTTAGGTTATACAATTGAACTTACGGGACACTGTGGATATCAAGATTTTGATATGCAGAAAAGCAAACAAGAATAGCATCACATTTCAAATCAAGATAAACTATTTTTATTTTAAAAAATATTATTTAGTAGATTAAGTTTTAAATTGGTAGAAAATTCATTATAAATGTGTAATATCTTTTAGAGTACATAAGTAAAAAAGAAAAAGAAAAATCAGGATTGAGCAAAAACTAAAAAATAAAGTAAATAATGAATACGACAAAAAAAAAACTCACAATTAATCTAAATAAAATCACTTATGTAAAAATAAATTTACATTAAAGAAAATATTGTTGCAAAAAATATTTTCTATATATAAAATATGTGATTTTATATTGTATAATCTTTATAAAATGAATTGATAATTATTGTGTTGACTATTGACCAAAAAGTGAAGCACGTTAGAAAGACAGTAACAAAGATATTTTTCAAAAGTTTCACGCGTTTATTGTACAACAGGACCCACGCTATTTATTCTCTGCTACTTCGGTCTTCCATTTTCACATTTATTCAAAGTTTGATTCCATCTGCATAACCATTATCACTCTATAGAGTTTGTTGTAATGGCAACTCCAAGTTCCCATGGATTCACCTATGATGTGTTCCTCAGCTTTAGAGGAGAAGACACGCGTTATGATTTCACTGCCAATCTCTTCAAAGCTCTTTCTGACAAGGGAATTCACACTTTCTTTGATGATGACAAACTTGAAAGTGGAGAAGAAATAACAGCAACACTTCTCAAGACAATTGAAGAGTCTAGGATTGCCATAGTTGTGCTCTCTCACAACTATGCTTCTTCCTCCTTTTGCTTGGATGAACTCGCTACCATCCTTCACTGCAAGACTAAAGGGATGTTGGTTATACCCGTGTTTTATAAGGTGGATCCTTCTCATGTAAGACATCAGAAAGGTAGCTATGAAGAAGCACTGGCTAAGCATCAAAAGAGGTTCAAAGATAAGAAGGAGAAGCTGCAGAAATGGAAGGTGGCTCTGCGTCAAGTTGCTGACTTATCTGGCTATCATTTTAAAGATGGGTACCCACCTTACCAATCTTTTTACTTTATAACTTTTATTGGATCATGTTTTAGTTCTCTAATGATTTAACGTTATTTAAATCCAAAAAGAAACACTTAACCATTTGACAATTACTATAAGTATCAAGAGAACATGGATACAATGCTTCTAGTTTAACTTCATAAAGCTTAACCTTTTTTAGTGTGAAGTGATAAACCCAACAAACTCTTGTTAAAATAAGCTTTAAATGGCTCTGATGCCATATTAAGAAGTGAACTTTAAATCTAACTCAATCTCATAAAAACCGGCTTGAGATTTGCATTCACTTATATAATATGAATCTTTAGTCAGTGTGTAGAATCTCCAACATATGTTTTGTTTTGAAACAGAGATGAATACCAATACGACTTTATTGGTAGAATTGTTGAACGGGTTTCTAGGGAGATTAATCGTGCTCCTTTACATGTTGCGGATCACCCAGTTGGTCTACTGTCACAAGTGCTGAAAGTGAAGAAACTTTTGGATGTTGGATCTAATGATGTTGTCCACATGATAGGGATCCATGGAATGGGAGGGATAGGAAAAACAACACTTGCTCTAGCAGCGTATAATTTAATTGCTGGTGATTTTGATGGCTCATGTTTTCTTCAAAATGTTAGAGAAGAATCAAACAAATATGGGTTAAAACACCTCCAAACCCTCATTCTTTCTGAAATACTTGGAGAGAAGAACATCAACTTAGCAAGTGTGCAACGAGGAATTTCAGTGATACAAGAAAGGCTCCGTAGGAAGAAAGTTCTCTTGATTCTAGATGATGTTGACAACCGAAAGCAGTTACAAGCATTTGCTGGAAGATCCGATTGGTTTGGTCCCGGCAGCAGAGTTATCATTACCACTCGGGACGAACAACTGCTAAAATCTCATGAGGTTGAAAGAACTTATGAGGTGGGGGAATTGAACAAGAATGATTCTCTTCAATTGCTTATATGGAATGCTTTCAAAAGGGAAAATTTTGATCCAAGTTACAAGGATGTCTTGAAACGTGTAGTAACTTATGCTTCTGGTCTCCCATTGGCTTTAGAAGTAATAGGTTCCAACTTGGTTGGAAAAAGTGTGGAGGAATGGGAGTCTGCTATTGAACATTACAAAAGAATTCCTAATCGTGAAATCCTAGGGATACTTAAAGTAAGCTTTGATGCTTTGGGAGAAGAAGAAAAAAGTGTTTTTCTTGACATTGCTTGTTGCTTCAAAGGAAGTAATTTGACAGAAGTTGAACATATACTTGGTGCTCTTTATGATAACAACATGAAACATCATGTTGGGGTGTTGGTAGAAAAATCTCTCATAAAGGTTTGGCGTGGAAGGCGTAGTGTTGTTGAAATGCACGACTTGATTGAGGACATGGGTAGGCAAATTGACCAGCAAGAGTCACCCAAAGAGCCAGGGAAACGCAGGAGATTATGGTTACCTAAAGATATCATTCATGTTTTAAAACACAACACAGTAAGTGATTTGCTTTTATATCTTTGATTCAATATTTTTCTGTCATCTTTTCACATCATAGTATTCTTTTTTCTTGACAATTTGCAAAGTTATTTTGTCTGATTAGAATTTTAAACTTCTCTCAACATGTGGATTTCATTGATTCGTGAATGTGACTTTTGCGTCAACAGGGAACTAGCAAAATTGAAATCATTTGTCTGGATTTGTCTATAAGTGAGAAAGAAGAAACACTAGAATGGAATGCAAACGCGTTCAAAAGGATGAACAACCTTAAAATACTTATTATTAGAAATGTTAAATTTTCTAAAGTTCCCAATTATTTTCCGGAAAGTTTGAGTGTACTGGAATGGCATGGATACCCTTCAAATTGTTTTCCATCAAATTTTCTTCCAAATAAACTCGTCATCTGCAACTTAACTGACAGCATCTTTATGTCATTTGGATTCCATGGCTCGTTGAAGGCAAGTTTAAATAGTGTTTTTCTCATATTGTAAACTAGTAAAAACAATTATTCATTTGATTCTTAATTTTTTGTCTCTCTTTATTTTCTTTGCAGAAGTTCGAGAATCTAACTGTCTTGAATTTTGACCAGTGCAAATTTTTAACACAGATACCTGATATGTCTGATCTCCCAAATTTGGAGGAAGTTTCATTCAAAGAGTGTGACAGTTTAGTTGCGGTTCACGACTCTATTGGTTTTATGACTAAACTGAAAATATTGAATGCGGAAGGTTGCAACAAGCTTATGAGTTTTCCACCTTTGAACTTGCCCACTCTTGAAAGTCTAGAACTTTCATATTGTTCGAATCTAGAGAAATTTCCAGAAATACTAGGAAAGATGGGAAACATAAGGGTACTTCGATTGGAGGAGCTTCCCATAAAAGAATTGCCAGTTTCGTTTCAAAACCTTATTCGACTCGAAGACTTAATCTTGTCATGTGAAATTGTTCACTTACCAAGTAGCATTGTCATGATGCCTGAGTTGTTGGATATTAGTGTTACTAATTGCAAGGGGTGGCAATGGGTAAAATCAAAAGATGGTGAAGATAACATAGGCTCAATGGTTTCTTCAAAGGTAGATTGGTTTTTGGCCTCGTCTTGCAACCTTGATGATCACTTCTTCTCAACAGGTTTCATGCAGTTGGCACAAGTGCGTAGTTTATTTCTAAGGGAAAATAACTTCAAATTCCTTCCTGAATGCATCAAAGAATTTCACAACCTCTACACTATTGATGTGAGTCATTGCAAGCATCTTCAGGAAATTAGAGGGGTTCCACCAAAATTAAAGCGTTTCAAGGCAATAAACTGTATATCCTTGAGTTCCTCGAGCTCAAGCATGTTGCTGAATAAGGTTTTGTCTTGCTTTTTAAATACTTTTCTGATTGATAACACGTAGTGCTCTTGATGTTTGTTATAGCTTTTTTTTTATCAGCAATGTTTGTTATAGCTAATGAGTTCTTTATGAATTATGTATGACTAACAGCAAATGCACGAGGCTCGAAAAACTGAATTCTGGTTTTCAGGAACAAGTATTCCAGACTGGTTTGATCACCAAAGCAGTGGATCTTCAAGTTCTTTCTGGTTTCGTAATAAGTTTCCTGCCAAAGTTCTTTCTCTTCTTATTGCACCTGTAGGTGATAAAGATGAGTTTCATTTCATTAGACCTATGGTGTTCATTGATGGCAAAGTTCAAGAATCAAAATTCTTTTGTTTCAAGGAAATAGAGAGGATGTTTGAATTGGATCAAACATACCTCTTTGATCTACAAGTGCTACCTGTGTATGGTAATTTGTGTGAACTACCTTTAGGAAAGGAATGGAAGCATGTGGAGGTTACATATGAAGGTGTGATAAAGACCTCAATTGTTAAAGCAACAGGAATCCATGTATTCAAAGAGGAAAACAGCATCATGGAGGACATTCGGTTTGATGATCCTTATAGCAACAAGAAAGTAGACAAAGATCTAAATGCTTCTCAATCACAAAACTACTCCTTGTTACAAAGCATAGGTTTGTTCCCCACATGCAAATTTTTCCTAGGTTTTTTTCTTTTTGTTTTCTTGCTTTTATTTTTTATTTTATTACTAGCTTGAGCACCAACTCACATAGGGTATGAATGGGATATTTCCATTTATATATATATATATATATATATATATATATAAATAAATAATGATCTGCTTTGATTCTCATAAACCCAACTTGTGTCCATATTAATCTTTAATCATGAATGTATCTTCATCATTTTAGGCCTTTTCAAGTTTTATATTTTTATAATTGTTTTTCTAGTTTCTAAATTATTTATGCTAATAATAACAAAATTATATTAAATTACATCTTCAATATGTTAAGATTTGGAGGGTTTATATTTGCTAGAACCATACTCTAGTGATAACAATTGTGAATGTGTTATCTTCCATGTTATCTTAAATGTTTTAGGAATAAGAAAAGTAAGGTTGTGTTGACGGACTAGAATAAGGGATGTAGCCAACCTTTTATTGCAAGACAATCATGTATTGTTGTAAAAACTCCACAATAGCATGGTTATGTCTGATGATAAAATTATTCCTACCTCTAGTCCTAAGTATTTATTTTTCAAAAAAGTTACACATTCCATTAAGTTGGGTATATTCTCATATTGGTTGTCAAATAATATGGAAAAATATTATACACTAGTCGCAGTATTGTCAAAGTCCCAATAGTCTTCATCGTTGTCATCATGCTCTTAATCATCTTCACTTGATTCATTCACGTCATCATTATCACGTATTGGTTCGATAATATCACCATTGACCAATTCAAGAACCGATGTGTCAACTAATTGATGGAGGACCATCTAAAGAACACATATTGAACTGAATAGGACTAAAAAATAACAAATTAATCTATGAAGGAAGGGAGGGAGGGGCTGCAATTAGTTTAATTTAGTAAATCAAGCAATCATAAAAATATTTACAAAAATGTTAACAATACTCTCTTAACACATTCTTAACTATTTGATATAATGAGTTTATCATGATATTGTAGCTTCCACTTTCTAATAAATTTCATTTAATAGTTAAGAGTTTGTTAAAAAGATTATACTAAAGAGTTTATTACTAGAATTCGTGAAAAGGAGAATACGCACCACTAATGCCCCCATCACCACTTGATGAGATGAGGCCCTGAATAGAGAGGGCCTCAAGAATCTGCCAATAGAAAAAAACAAACTATGCATAAAGCATCCATGTTGTATCAGAAACACACGGTTTCAGCTCATTGTTGAACACAAGTTAGTGAAAGTACATGCATGCTGCAGCACAGTATCCTTCACAGTCACGATTGATCTTATCAGAATTGGGAAATTTGATGCAAATTCAGCATCTCCCTGTTTATTCTTGCAGGAGACCATACATAAAAACTATTAGTCATATTCAAGGAATCATCTTTCTAGCACATGCAAGCTAAATGTTTCCCCAAACCTGTACCAATTACAAAAACACAACTTTTTTATACTTCCAATTTCTATTTTGTACTAACCAATATTAATTTCCAGACAAAAGAGTTTTCGGACTTGTGAACCAACTCTCTCAAGTGAATAACTATTTTTTAGTGTATCCTACAAACAAATGAATAAAAGCAAGTTAAAAAACTGGCAAAAGAAATTGAAGAAAGCTGTGCTGTTCCCACAAAAAAATAAGAAAACCTAAAATAAAATCTACAAATCCTAGGTAAATGTACATGTAGCTTTCTCACCAGTGAAAACAATATAAAATGATGTAATTTAAAGAATATGTTCAAGAATTTGAAGCAGAATGCAGCACATGTGAACTTACTCAAATAAAAACTTTACATAGTTAATCACATAGCTTGTCAAAGGATGGACAGTTCCATCAGTTACTGCAGTCTTTGTAGCATCGTTTTCAACTGCTTCTTCAAAATCTCCAGATGTCTCCTCAGCCGTTTGTACAAACTGTTTTGTCAAACCCATTACAGCTTCTCTTATTTTGGTGCAAGCTCTGCCTTTAAAGAGTATTTCAATCTGCAAATTGTCCGTAGATAAAGTTGAGAATATGTTACAACCATTGAATTATGCCTCCTAACCACATAAAAACAGACATAAAGTGTCATGTCCAAAGTGTCAAACATAGGAACACACTATTCTACAAATGTGCCACCTCTCAAAATTGGCTATTGAATATAAAATAAATTATACTTAACCTTATAAGTTTTATGAAACCTTCACAGTGGACTCAATGTTGCAGCAAGATTCAAGAATTTGGATTTTAAAAGAAAATACCTCCGAATGGATTTCTTGCAATATTTCATACATGTCCAAAAGCACAAATAAATTTTCAGGTGATCTCTTGCTTTTGGCAATAGCTTCTCCAAAACAAAGCAACATGGAAATACTGTTTGTAGTTACTTCAGCAAAACACTGATCTCTAAGCGAGTCAAATATTCTGAAATTTTCTGCATTAGGACGAGGACATAACCAAGTAATTAGACAAATATTGTTATGCAGGGAAACAGTTGTGATTTTGTGTATTTGTTATAAACATATCTGATGAGGACCTCGAAAGAACTTCAAAGGATACAAAAAAAAATAAAGAGCTTAAAGAATAGATAAATTTGTTTTAAGAATATTCCAAAGGGATATTCCTTGTGTCTAAACAGAATATGCATTTAAGGAGTAGCTCTAGAAACACAGGATGAGATATAGAAGATCTAGGTTTCTATTAGTTAGAATTACTACTAAAGCAATTATTACAACATTAAACATCCTAACTAAAGCGCAGAAATTGATAAGCTATGCACAAACTCTACTTTGATTGTAACACAAACCCATAAATACAGTAGGAGAAATGTTACCATCAGCTGCACTCTGAATGAAATACCAGTAAGAAAGTATGTTATGTTCCGTCTTTTGTTATTGTTGATGAGAGTGTAGCAAATAATACCTGAGATAGACTGATTGTGGGGTGTAGTAAAGTTCTTTGTGACAATAAAAAACTTGGTTCATGTGTTTTACTTGAAAATAATGGTTTTGATTTAGGAAAAGACACTAAATGGAATGTTGCCCTGGCATCATCTGAAAATGATATATGATGTTTCAAGCTTATTGAAATTAGAGTATTCCTTAAATCCTTTAAATTCCAAGGGTAAAAGTGAAGAAGATTTTGTTTGGGAAATTAAAAGTAATTCAATTCAAAATTATGCATGGATTGGTGCAGTGAATAAAACTGAAGTTGTTTCTAATCCAGAACAGTATGGTGACTACTGGACAAAAATATTGAAGGCAGTTGGGATAAAGAAAAATATAGGAAAATATAAAATTGGAAGTGTGGGCGATGACAATTAGAGAAGCAATCTAAATGAAGAATATGAAAGGTTTGAGTTTAAAGAGGGAATTTGTTAGCATTAAACTCAAAGTCGTCATCAGCTTTATTTTGAAATTTGAATAGCCAATAATTATTACTTTTAATTTGAAATTTGTAATTTATACTATGATTTTAAATTTTAAATTTTAAATGTAATTTATAGGATACTTTTACCTTATTATTTTCTTTCCAGAAGTTCGAGAAGCTAACCATCTTGAATTTTGACAACTGCAAACTTTTAACACAGATACCTGACGTATTTGAACTCCCAAATTTGGAGAAACTTTCATTTAAAGATAGTATAATAAGGCCTAAATAACCAAAAAGATATAGTTAATTATTTAGTAGTTTTTTTTTTTTTTATCAGCAATGAATAAATAAAATTAAAGAGAATACTTCAGGGGTATCCCAACCCATATACAGTAACTAGAAGTAGACTTCCTATATCATCCACAAGCGAAACTCTCCTTTATGGTTGGAGCAGAACAACCTTAAAGTAAGAAAATCCTACCCAAAAAAATAACCAACATCGGCGACCACCGATTACACATATGGTGGACGCCGCTTCATCGATCGGCGATCATGTTGACCCATGGAGAACGCCGCTTTATTTAGTAGTTGAATATTTATTCTATTATATTATTTGCTAATAAAAAAAATAGTTGAATATTAGTTATATACCCGATTTATGTGGACCTATCTAAGTTATTCGAATTTTTTTGTAGATGTTACTATGTGGTTAAACATATCTTGGAATATCGAAGTTAGTTGTAATACATCTTCATCCAAATTCGGTGTTTACAAGGTTTATTGGATAAGTGTTTGGTATAAAATTCAAGAAGAAAATATTTAAGATGAAGAATTCAAGAAGCAATAAAATAAGATCAATGTTTAAACATTTCTGCTGCAAACAGTATCTTTGTCTGTCAATCACATTAGTATTTTATAACTTTTTGTTATGCCATTTGTTGGTTATTGTTATCTTATGGTAAGAATTTTGGAACAAAATTAGTGTGAAATGAAAAGTGTTAGTTGTTGTAAAAGGATCAAAAGTATGAGAAGAAAAGAAAAAGAATAATAAGATTTCCTTCATTTACAGTTTCACACCTGATTCTCACCATGCATTACCAGGAATGAAGCAAACAACATCCCATAGAATTCCTACTCAAACCAAAAAGGAATTATTCTCAACCCAAAAGCTAAATGAAACTTTATAAAAGGAAACTTAATCACAATTCTTTTATTCATTCAATTCATTTCCACAACTTCTTCTAGCAATAGAAAAATCTGAAACTCAATCAAAAGGAAATCCCAGCTGCAATGGAAATCAATGCTGCTGAAGCTGCTACCAGTCGCTCCTATGAGGATTTTGAGCCTTATTGCAAATGGCTTACACAGGAAGGACAAGCGATTCTTGAGATTAATCTAAAGGGTACCTATTAAATTTCCTTTTTATTTGGATGATTATAGTGTTTATCATAAAAACTTATAATTGAAAATCTCTTTTAGATCCTATATTCAATCTGCATTAGATTTTATCATGGTTTTTAATAATCATCTGTTACATCAGATTTCAATAATCATCTGTTACCACATTAAAAAAATTGTGATCTTTTATGGTTTTACATTTTTACAGGTTTCAAAAAGGAGCAACTTAAGGTTGAAACCGACAACTGGGGAACAGTAAAAATCTATGGAGAAAGGCCTGTGAATGGAACCAACAACAAATGGAGCCGTTTCCACAAAGAAATAAAGATGTCAATAGGGTGTGATACGAATTCAATTTGTGCAAAGTTTTCTCATGGCCTTCTCTTTATTGCCATGCCAAAAGAAGCAGTAAGGGAGCATTTCATTTGTGGGGCAGAAACAAGAAAGAGAACAAAAGCTATTAAAGTGGCAATTGGAGTAGTGCTTGTGGTGGCAATTGGAACTTACATAGCTCGAAGACTAAATAATGATGAAAACATTCAGTTAATTAGCTAGAACATCAAAAATGAAATGTGAAGTGTTAAAAGAATCAGGATATGTATTGTATGCTGATAATGCATAGGCTTGTTTGCTTTCAGAATGGTTTTCTGTGGCAATGAGAAAAAGTGAGTAAGGTACTGTTCATGCTTTTATGTTTTCTTGTAACATACACATACCTTTGAAGGATAATAATAAAGTGTGCCTTTGGTGGTGATTTTAGTGCCTTTTTTATTTTTATTTTTTGTGTGTGGCAGAATGAAAAATCATATTAACTCTTGTCAACATATAACTGGTTGTTCCAACATAATTGCATGGTGTCAACAAGAAGAATGTATGAGGAATAGCATCTGAGGTTTCTTACTTGCAAAGTGTCTCTTCAACACATTTTGGAGTTAAAGAATAGGCTAAATTAAGTTTATGTAATTTAGTATTTTTCCTGTACAGAGATTAGTGAAGCAAGTAAAAGACATATCAAAGAAACCTTATACACTATCCACCATGTATTTGAGGTCATCACATAAGCATTTTTATAGCCTCACAGGCAAAAAACTAGTGTCAAGCATTCTCCATCTCAATAAATATTTTACTTTTGCAAAGATATATTACAAACAAGAAGGGTAATAACCTGAAAAGGTAAGCTTTCTTTCTTGGTTGGACCCATATATATAGAAGCAAATTCTAGAAAGTTGAAAAACATGTTGTGTATAATTTGACAGTGGTTATTAGCTCTTTAACTATTGTCCCCTGATTTGTTAGCATTCAGAAAATTTGCTATAGGATCCTTTTATTATGACTTTATTAATTAATTCGTGTGTATTTTTAATTACAAATATCAGAGATTAAGTTTTGGTCTTTAGTAGCCATATATATTATGTTTTGTATTTTAATTCATTAAATCACACCCTTAAGAATTTATCTTCTTTCCTTTACTTCATCGAAATTCGTGAACTTCTACTTGTTATGTTACTATCTGCATTCTGCAATGCAAACACTTTACCATAATGCTTTCAATAGTTTAAGAAGGAAACTTTTTCAACAATCATGGCTTTTTTCAATTTTTTTGTCTTCACATGACATAGGGAACTAAAAAGTACCATAACAATCAAAATGTAGATAAGAAATTAGAGATGATCAGTCTTTCACATCCAACATGGAACAATGAAAACATCAGTAGCAGATACACCACTGCATAACAAAACTCCCTGATCAAACAGTAACAAAATTTACAAATCATTCATTCATGTGCAATCTACAGAAACATAAAGGCAATTTGGTATGAAAAGGAGGTGTCATTTAAAAAAACCTCTAGCAACCATTGTCTTCCATTTGAGAGAACAAGGTCAATGCATCATCAAGCAAACCCTCTTTACATAGCCCATTGATCATAACAGTATATGAGTTAACAGTAAGATGGTAACCTTTAATTAAAAGATTTTGGAAAACCTCTTGTGCGTTTTTAAGTCTTCCCGCTTTACACATTCCATCCAGAAGTACAGTGTAAGTGTGTAAACCCTGCTGAATTTTCTTCTTTATCATTGTCTTCACTGATTCAATTGCCTTGTCTACATCATGGTTTTTGCATAAAGCACATAATAAGGGGAGGTTATCCCAGTATTTTTGCACAAACCATTAATAAGAGAACAATAAGTTACTCTATCACGAATCATATTCTTCCTTGCTTTGAAATCGGTGCTCCATCAGGGTATCTCGGTGGATTGAAGTAGGAAGAAGTATATAAACTATCTCTGAGTGATGTGAAACTATATTATATAGATTGATTGTTAGTTTCATCCACTAATGAGTTGCGATTATAGAAATCAAAATTAGGTTTTCAGTTGGAATAACAATTGCCAATTGAAAAAAAATCATAAATTTTAATATAATTTAAACATACACAAATATATATTTAATATATATATTAAATAAAGAAATTTATAAAGGAAAACTAAAGATAAATTAAAAAATCCCAACAGAAACAACAAATACAAATATAAACTATTAAAAAAATTGTAATTTCATTACAAGTTAAGTTCCACATTAAATCAGAGGTTTAATTGTAATGTTATTTGAGAAAAAATTGTCATTTAAAGAAAATTAAAAAAAAAAAAAAAAAGTTGTTCTTCACCTGTATTTTTGTTTGAGGGAAAAATCTTTCGCTTAAAAAGTAAAATAGGGCTAAAAGTAAGTCTGAAAATTTGTTAGTGAGAAAATATCAAACTTGTGGAACAAAGTAAATTAATTTTCAAATATTTTATTTAAAGACGTTTTATAATCTAATATAGTTTTTAAATTGTTCAAAATATCATTGCAATCATAATTTACTCAAACATCATAATTACTCATTTCAATTCAACTTCTTATATCTTTTCCAATTAAAATTAAATGACATTTTTTAATTTGATAAATAATTTATCCGTGTAATTCTGACCTCCCTTCATAACATCTGTTTGCACAGAAAATTATTTCTTCAATTATGTTATTCAATTTCATTTTTGTTTTCGAAAGTTATTAACTTTTGGCATAATGGTGAAAGACTCACACCAAAAGCAATAAATATAGAATACTAAATCTTCAACTTAATTAGAGATAATAGAAAAGGAAGATAAGCACTTTGGAAATCAGCTTTGCATGGAATTCTCAAGTTAAATTCAGCAATGTTCTGTCTTAAACGTGATTTTCAAAAGGTTTCAAAAGCTTTGCATAATATGTTGTCAAACTTATGAGAATGATTGTTGTAAGGGAGTGTATAATTTTATGATGAAAAAAAACACAAAAATATAGTTGATTCAAAATTTATATTCGATTAAAGCTAAATAAAATTGATTTTTATATTTAGCTTGAATAAATTTTTAATTAAAATAAAGTCAACAATAAACACCTAAGTTCCAATATCTTGAGAATTATAAAATGACAAGAGAGAAAATTAAACTTAAGAAGGACAGAAAACAGCAATATAAAAAAAAAAATTATCAATTTAATAGAAGAAAAAAATCAACCTACTCCTAATTAAAAAAAAGATAAATATATTTTCGTTCTTAAACTATAATATTAAAGTGTTTGTAGAATGAAAATAATTGGAATGGGTTTGTTCAATTTAAGATTTCATTTCATTAATTTATTGGAAATAACATCGAATTTTTAAAATAAAATCTATCAATTTTTAAAATAATTTAGCAATCATTTCACATAGAAGATAAATCTCGATTATTTTTATATTATTTAACTATGTAGTACTGACACAAATACTAATACGACACCGACACTAATACGACACGAACACGGATATGAACACGGATACGAAGATACACATAATTTCTAAAATATAAGACATGAAAACACAGATAAATTTATAATAAAAATTATGTGTATAAGTATGTTTCAGTTTTTTTATATTACTCATAACTGGTTCAAAAGAATTTGTTTCTTGTTTTTATAATCATACTAAAATTTATATTATTTTAAATATCACACTCCACCATATCCTACTAGCATTGATATGTGATATGTCTGGTGGACATAAACACGCTTAATAATGATGTAAAACTTAGATTTATGAAAACAAATTTAGTATTATAATAGAGGACGAAAATATATTTAAAAATAATAAAATTATGCCACAAGTAAGTTACTAAGCTTAAAATATAAACCTTGCCCAATATTTGTCCCTGTTTTCCTCTTCAAACTCCTCCTTTCCCAAATCAAAACCCTAAATTGACAGCATTCTCATATTTTCCGATGGGTTCGAGAGGAGCGACCGTGGTGCTATCGAGAGCAAACAGGATAAGAACGAAGCTGCAGTCGGCGCTGGAAGCCACCGTTTTAGAGGTGGACGACGTGTCGTACCAGCACGCCGGTCACGCTGCCGTGAGGGGAAGTTCCGACAAGGAGACCCACTTCAACGTGAAGGTCGTTTCGTCAAAGTTCGAGGGCCAGAGCCTCGTGAAACGACACCGTCTCGTCTATGACGCTCTCGCCGACGAGCTTCAGTCCGGTCTGCACGCCCTCTCTATCCTCGCCAAGACGCCCCAGGAAGCTAGTTCTGCTAAATGACGCATTGTGGTGCGGAAGCTTGAAACTTTTCTGATGTGAGTTTCAGAAGCTTGATCATCCCTTTGTTTTGAACTTGTTTGCCCAATCGGGTCCTTCCTGCTGGGTTTTGAATACTACTGGAAAATAAAGCTGCAAACTGAGTGTAGAACAGACCAAGGATTAGGTAGGACCTGTTAGGATTAATTTGTACATGAATGCGTATATAAGAAGAAAATGTGAAGGAAAGACTGAAGTAAGAAAATTAATCTGTTTACAAGTTTAAAGTAACTTAATACAAGGGAGTTTTGTAGATTATACTATGGATAAGTTAATTTTAACTCCTAGATAAATTTATTTCACTTTCTTTACTTTTTGGTTCATATATAGAAAACGATTGTTAATCACAATTGTGACCAGACCCCAACTAAGCTTCTAAATTTCAGTTACGGTTTATTGATGATACTTGATATTGTGGGGAATTGTATGAAAATGCATTTAATTGTCTGCAATTATGGTATCAAAATCCTTGATGTTTGGCTGATAATGTGTTTTGGGTTGTTATGTTGCAACTTTTGCTGTCTTTATTGGCTATATTTTGCAATATCAAGGATGGTAATGAGACTGTAACTGTGGCTGCAACTACGATCTAGAATTTTCAGTGAGCACTCATTTCACTTGAAATTTAGCGGCATATCTTAGTTTACTTCATTCACCTGTCAAATATGTGTCTTATCTGTCAAGGTTTGAGGTAATGGTGGTAAATTTTGACATTTTTTTCTTTGATGCTTTGATTGCTTTCAATGAGTTTCCACAATTCCATGTATGGCTGTCAAACTTGAGTGTTAACTAATAAATTTGTTTGAGCTAAAGAGCTTACCTCTCCAAATTGCCCTCACTTGTTTGTGAAACCTATCTTGATGGAATTGCTCAACTTGGGTGGGTTTGTTCAAAACCATCTGCTGAAGTCCAATTTTGCAAGTTAATAACTGCTCTGGATTTTCAGCAATGCAATTATGAGTTGTGGCTGTACCTCGACGATTAGGGCTCAGGTCTCTTATGTTTCTCTATTGCTTGACTCTCACAAAACAGAGTTCATGCTCTGCTCTGTCAAAGTAACAAAACAGAGCCGTCTTGTGTGGAAGTCATCTCTCCCCTTCTTCTTCTATGGCAAAGTTGCATCTCTCTCTTGACTGTGTTGAAGTTGCCACTTCTCACATACCTTCCTCTGCCGTTTACAATAGGCAAAAGTTCCTTCCTCTTAACAGTGACCCGAAGAACTCATCCACTTGTATGAGTCTGATTTTGGTCTAATCATTGCAGTCTTGATCCTGATTGACTTTCATTATGTCCCATTGGTAGATCTAATTCTCTCTTTGGCTTTCACTACTTGGCTTTATTGTGAAATTCAGTTGCTGAATTAATGTTGTATTAAGAGTATTATATTTATGCATATTTTTTATTTAAGGTTTCTTAATATTAATTTTTAAATTAGGTTAATTCTTACAGATTTAAGATTCAAGTCTATGAATACCGAGAGTTTACATAGATTCTTTTAGTTTGACAACTTTGCTTCTACAATGTCATGTGCTTTATGTTGATAGAATCCGACTAAAGCTCCTGTGATGAATTAACCTGATGCATAAAACTTCTTATTTTATCGTTCCAATTCCTGAAGATTAGTTAGTTTTTAGTGTAGAAGAGAGTATAAATCTGAGGAGCTTCTGTCAAACTTTTTGATATTTTGTGGACAATTTTTCCAAAAGAAGTAATTACAGGGTTGTTCTTTGTAGCTTCTCACAAAAAATAAATACGGAAGTAAAGGCATCAGGATCAGTGATAGCAATATGACCAACCGGAGGATGGAAGCTATCAATCAACCTATTTCTGTAATGTTTTTGTGTTGATATTAGGCCAAAACATTTTGAAGTGTGTTTGGTTTATTTCCTATTAGTACTTGTTAAATTGCTGTTATGTCACTACAAAATTTTTGCTTTAAATCTTGAAATGATTAGTGATTTATTTTGAACTGTTTTTGTATATTGACTTTATTTACTTTTCTTTTCAGTTTCATTCAATTTTGCTGGGAGGATGTCTCAGTGGATTTGAAGCATATCAACTATAAAAGATGGTGGCAAACCCTCCCATAAAATGGTGGAGAACAGGAAAATTTAATTTAGTTGCTTGGATTTTTCATGGAAGTGATTGAATGATAGAATAGATAACAATTATATATAAAATGTCCACCTTGATTTTGCCACATTCATTGAAGTAACTTTTTGTTACTAATCAAACTATAATGAAGTTATTATTGTTGTGACAATGTTATTTGTGGATAAAACCTTTACTTAGCATATCTTGTATAGTTGTTAGTTTAGGTTGGTTAATTTAAATATAAAAAAGTGCTTAAAGTGACTATGAGTGATTTTTTGCTGTTGGTTAAAAGTAAACTGTCAACTTGATTTATTCTGGAATTTTGTTGAAAAATATGATAGAACAGAGGATTTGCATATAACAAAAAAGCATTAGTGACTGTAGTAATGACAAATGAATGGCTTAAACACAAACAAAAAAGAAAGATGAGTGACCTATTTAATAATTTGATTTGGTGTCATCTTTTCGTTCAATAACTTCACCATATAATAAATAAATTCTTTTATTTAATGAAATAAATGATAAAATATATTTTTTATTTCAAAATGATTAAATAATATTTTCAAAATAATAATTATAAAACTTTTTAATACAAAAAAACTATATATATTAAATTATATTGTTTTTTATCTTTAATTAGTTATTCACGAAAGTAATAAAATGCATAATCATTACTTTTTGAAAGAGATAAATTATTAACTATTTTAAAATACTAAAAAATATTTATTTTATTAAATAAATAAATAAATAATTTTTATCTGTTAAAAGATAAAATTACTTAATTAAAAGAACACATAAAAATGGTGATCTCTTTATATATGACAGAATAGAAATAAAATAACTTATATATACCTTTTAATACTATTTTTAGAAATATATATATATATAATATTATAATTAATTACTTATATAATTATAAAAACATATAAAATTATGTTTTTTTTAATATTATACTATTTTAATGTAATAAGAAAAATAATATACATATTTTTTTACATGTGTTTTTACTAGTAAATACAAATATAATATTTTTATTAAAAATCTTTGTTATTAACTTTAACAAGGAACTTCTGAAATTACTAAAAGTTTCTTACGGTTTATAATTTTCTAATTTTAATAAATTTTAATTTATATAATGAAGATTCCTTTTCATAACCGCTTTTTTTTTTTTTTTACTCTTATAACAATCTTTCATTCTATTAAATTATTCTAAGCATTTTGTAATTCATAGAGAACCGTCTTCAAATTGATTTAAGAAGTAATTTTTAATTCTTCTTTACTTGATCCCTATTGAACCTGAATATTTTCACTATGCATAAATTCATGTACCCACCTTACTTCCTAGTTTCTTTTTTTGTACTTTACCTTACTTCTCACTTTCTTTTTTGTATTGAATCTGAATACCTAAGTTATTTTTAATCAGATTTTTTGTCATTACCATTTATCTTTATGATATTTCTCTATCTTTTCTTCTTTTAGGTTTTGCTTTTCGATAGTACAATCATCTTAACTTTTTATAAATTTTAGATTCAAGAGACCACCTTCAAAATACAGATTGTGGGTTTGGTCACCAGATAACATTAAGTAGGGAAGGTATGTCATCGTGTTCTTAACTTTTACTTTTTTATATGCTATATTGATGTTTTGTTTGTTCTTTATTTGTTAATTATAGATGGTTAAATTTTAGAGGAAAAAGAGACGGAAAAACTTCAGAAGCAATAACAAGAGTTCGTCTTCTCCCCATTTTTTTCTTCATTTATTATTAGTTATTCACAATCTTCAAACACGAGAAACTTCAGTTAGAAGAATATAGAAAGAGGAAGACACTAAACACTCAGACACTATTTTTGTGTTCCTATCACTGTCGTGCTTACCCACCAAGCGCAAGGTTCCAATGCGAATGAACATTGTTAAGAGCGGTGTGTAATCTAATTCGGTGCGTGTTGCATTCTCGAAAAAAAAGTTCAATGCGCTTCTACATCCACTGAAGAGTTTAGGGAAATGTTGGTAGTTTTGTTTGTGAATAGAAAAAGAAATTGTTTGTGTTTGAAATTTGATTGGGAGGGTTAAGAATAATGGGGGTGGTAGTGATGGAGGATATGGAGGGAAGTGGTTGACACTAGGGGTAAAGGATATGAACGATTTGACTAAGTCTCTCTGCGGGTCCAAGGCAAAGAAAAGATAACATTTTATTATATTTTATTCTTTTGTATATAATATTTTTCATAATTAATGTTGATTGATTGAGGGTGGGTTTTTGGTTTATTGCTTAATAATATTGCATGTGTTGCAATGATATTAAGAGTTTCAAATGTTACCTAATTGTTGTCATATATAATTGGTCGTGCCTAATGGAAATTTTTTGGTTTAGTTCCATAATTAATGAAATATTAAAAAATAATGAAACTCAAATTCTATTTAATTATTTTCTTGATTAAGTTTGTAATTTTAAATAAATTTTAACTATTACAACTTCATCAAATTTTTTTTTTACCCATAATTGATAAAATATTAAAAAATTATAAAAATGTAAAATTCAAATTCTATTTAATTATTTTCTCTCTTAAGTTTGTACTTTTAAATAACTTTAAACTATTAAAACAAATGTCTTTAGAAGAATGTTATCAAGCCATTTTTAAGATTTCATTTTTATTTAAAATTAGATCACAGTGATTTTGTTATAAGTAGCAAACATAAAAAAAATTGTTGGTTTGTTTTCTACATAATAAATAAATTTTTTAGAACTTTCTTGGTATTACATGATTTTGACAATAATTAATGAAATAAACAAAACTTTTTTAATGTACTGTGAGATTTAAAGAGGAAAGAAAAAATTTCAAATAAAATAGTGTATATTTATTGTTATAATCTATACGTAAAAGGAGACTCCCAACTTTTTTTTTTCACACAAATTTGTTCGTATTTTATCATTATTAATATTTTATTTTATTATGGTCATTTTGTTATTTTATTAATTTAACTTGGTTAACATTTAACAAAACATTTTTTTAGTTTTGAAAATTTATTTTATTTATTGTCACATGTGAACCACGTTATTTGTAGAGTGGAGAGATTTGTACTTCTTTTAGACTCATTTTTTTATTTGTTATTTTACAGTTAAGAATTTCCCATTTTATCCTTATTAATATTTTATTAATCTATCCTTATATATAAAGGGATTCTCATTATAATGGTTTGTGGTGTACACAAATTTGTTCCTATTTTATCCTTTTATTAATATTTCATTTTATTATTTTATTTTGGTTATTTTGTTATTTTATAATTACTTAAATTTAAAATTAAAAAAAAGAGTTAATTTAGGAATTGACTGAGAGATGTGTGTCGGTGTCGGATACTCATATCGGACACATGACACGTATCCGTGAAATATCCAATTCAAAAAATATTTGTTGGATTTATGACAATTCTAGTACGATTCTAACACAATTTTAAAAAGAAAAAATATATTAGTTTTCTAAAAACTCAAACTTATTGTATAAATTTTTATTATAATTATAAAAATAAAAAACAAATACTTTTGAACCAGTAATGAAAAACATCTTTCTTCTTCAAAAAAATAATACGGAACATACTTATACATATAAACCTTTATTGTCAATTTATATAATTCATAATAATATAATATATAGATTCGTCTCCCCGTATCCTACATTTTAGAGATTATATGTATATCAATGTCTGTGTCAATGTCTGTACTACATAGCAATACATTACATTTATTATTTAAAAAGAATGAATCAAATTGAACTTTGAATTGAATAGTGGTCTGGTAGAGGTAGAGAGTTACTTTAATTCTTTTAATAAAATATAATAAGGTTTTAAGTAAACTTCATAAATATGTCATCAATGCAATTTTTTTTTTATAAAATTAATATTTAAAATTTGATTTTATTAATATTAATAATTAAATTACATTATTTTTTCTTAAAAATTTAAACAATTTGGATCCTATATAATACTTAAGATTTGTTAATAATATGAATCTTATATATAAAAAACATTATTCTTTAAGACTGTATGAAAGTGTGTATATTTAATAGTTATATAATAACAGAAGTCATTACCAAATTTTAATTTTTTAAAACAAATAGAATTTGAAAAAAACAAGAGATAAGTTTATTATTTGTTTTTTTTTTTAGTTTGGGATTTTATAGAATAAACGCTGATTATTAAGGTAGTGTTTTTATCTCGTTCAAATAAATAATTGTTCAAATAAATAATTAATATTAATTGAAAATATAAGTTGTTGTAACATTTATTTTTCGTCTTGGATAAAAATTATATTTTAATGTAATGTATTTAATGTGTTAAAATAAATAATTAATATTATTTTGATAAATTAATATATTTTGATGTTATTATTGGTATATAAAAATCTTTCATTGATAATAAAGATTTAAAATGAAAGGTAACAAAATATATTTTTAATTTAATTAGAAAAATAATAATATTTTATTTTTTTCTTTTAATAAATACAGTGTAACTTTTTTTTATTTCAAAAAATTCACTCAAAATAATTGATATGCTGTTTTATACTAGTTTTTTTAATTGCTATAAAATTTTAAATTTATGAAATTTTGTGATTAATTTTTCTTAATCTGAAAATGTTTCTTATTATTTTTTTAATTTTTAATTTGATTCAAATTAATCACGAAAGAGTTTGATTTTAAATTTTGTTCTGTTTGATTTGGAAACTGTTTTCCATTTTAAACTATTTTTTTCTTTATTTTTAAAATTAAAAATATTTGTAAATTTATCCTATATAACTACTATGTTCGTTTCTTATATATCATATCTTCTCATATATATTCATATTTATTAAAATATATTAGTTATTCTCACATATATTCATATTTATTAAAATATACTATTTCTTAATAAAACAATTTTATAAGTTTTAATAAGTGAATTGTATATAGCTGATTAAAAAATAAATAAAAAATAAGTGAATTGTATAGAATATATTGTTTATTTTTTATTTTTTTTTGGAGTTTTTCCTAGTCCCTTCTCCACAAGGTTACAACAATAAATAAAATCCTTTATATTCCTAAAGTTTCACTTTGACAGAGCAGTTTTTATTCCCCAGTGGAACTGCACACAAACCAAATCCTTTGTGCCCTAATCCCTCAAATCGGAACCTCACCTCCACCGCCCCAGCCTTAATTCCGATCAACACCTTCGCAGTCGTCGCTCTCACCAGGTACTTTATCACATCTTCCATCCATTTCGCAACACAGTACGCTCGTTCATATACTTTTTATTTTCTCTCAATATTTTTTTGAGGGTTTTTCTCCGAAAATCGTCGACGCGGATCTGATGCTTTGGGCTCGAAACTTGGGGAATAACTTGGAGAATTCGGTCAAGTAGCAGTTCTGGAAGCTTCTTTGTTTCCAAGCCCTTAAGATTTTTTTTTACACTTTTTTTTGGCTGAAATGTTTGCATGTTTATATTTGATTGAACTTTGATATTGGCAAGCATTTCCCATCTTTGTTATGGGTTCAGTTATTTAATTTTGTAAACGGGCGTGTTTTTTCCTTGGAAGTGTAAGTTTTTATTTTTGAGAATGCAGCTACCTGTTTTGTGTGAGGATTTGAGGATTTTGAACTGAAAGGAAGTGTGCGACTTCATGACAATTTTTTTGACTCCAGTGAATCTTTCAATGTAGACAATTTTGTGTTCAAGACTAATTAGTTTACTGTATTCTCATCCATTTTTTTTGAATGTTTTGAAAAATTGTGTGGATTAATTTTGATTAACCATTGTATGAGATGATTTCTAATTTAATGAATGTCATGCTGACAGTGTTATCACATAGTTCTGTGACAATGTTCTGATGTTGGTAGACTAATTGAATGAGATTTAAACTTACAACTGCAAGACAGACTAGCCGTATCTTTTTTATTTGTATTTTGATGTATATCTGCAGTTTTACTTGTTTAGTCCATGTTACTCATCTTGAACCCCACCCCGCACCCTCTACTCCTTGGATCTTTAAGTGGGTTGAGGAGGTGGTAGACATTGATTCCTCGTTGATTTCATTGATTCAATTCAATTATCTAATGATTTTTGTTCTTTATGCAGTCGGTTAGCGGGAACTTTGTTATTCTGTTTTATTGAAGAAGTGAAAACAATGGATGATTGGGGTAATAAGATCTTGCTTCACTTGTTTGTTTTTACATCCACATGTTGTTTTGATGTTAGTATAATGACTGAAAACTTGATTTCATGTTAACAGTAACAGTAGTTAAAATGGCTAAACTTGTAAGGAAATTCTCAATTATAAATATCAATTACGAAAACTGTAACCCAATCACATTGCCCAATGTCAGCCATTTTGTACCGAGTTCTAAATCTGTCCTAAAATTAAAATAAAACGAATTCTTATTTTGTTAGTTCCTAACAAAGAAGATTCCATCTATTAATCAATTCAATTCTTGTTTATTTTAATTTTAAACACAATATATATGTGTGTAAGCCTGTATATTGTCTTTCTTCTACTATCTTTTGTAGCCATGTTAATTCTAGAGTGTTTTGTTGCAGAGGATGAACATATTGCTCCTCTTGATCTTGTTTCAAAAGATCCCATTAAAAGTAAATGGGATGATGAGGATGTGGATGAAAATGATGTGAAGGACTCATGGGAGGATGAAGATGAACCTGCTCCGGTATGAACAATTAAACATTATGTAACAACAGAAAATTATTTGTGTATGATTGTACTTGTGTGATTTGGGAAGAAAGATGGTCATTTCTCATTCCTGTCCAATCACCTTCCTGTTGGCCGATTAACAACTTTTACACTACTGCCATGTCAATGCAACCTCTGTTGTTACTATACTAATTAGCCAAAATGAATTATAATTCTTTAGTAATTATATTTTTATTCTTGTTTTTCTATCCATTATCTTCTGTAGAGGGGGTTGTATAGCACACACAATTATTATTTTTGTAGTACAATGAAATTAGAGTTTTGTGATTACTTCAATTTTGATGTGCTATTTCTAATAATTATGATCTTCTGTTTTCTCCATAGTTGTTAATTGCCATATTTTTTTGTTACTTTGCATAATGTTGTCAGGCACCTGCAGCACCTGCTGTAAAAACTACTGAAAAGGCTTCAAAAAAATCCTCTGATAAAGCTACTGATAAGAAGGGTAAGACAGTAGAACCAATAAAGGAAGAAGAACCATTGGATGCTGTGGCAGAAAAACTTCGCCAACAAAGGTATATTGTTTTTTATCCAATTTAATCATCCTGATAGGTATAATGTTTGTTATGAGTACCCGGACAGGTATACCTTAATGTGTAGGTATGCTACATATAATATGTTGGTTAGGAAAAAATGACTGTGAACAAGGGAAAATTGTAACAAGGCCATAACGCTGATTTTTCGTAGTTGGTTTCAATTACTCTTAATGCAACTTGGTTTTGTTTGCATGACAAAAGGATCTGCTAAATATCAATTATTGTGTTGTTTAAGTGCAATTTTGCCTTGTTAGGGCTTATATCTTCTTTGAGTTCTACTTGAACTACTTTGTTTAAGTGCAATTATATATATGTTTGCTTTTAGTAGTCCCAATATTTACATAATGATATCTAAGGGGTTTGTGTCATCTAGCACTGGTAAAGAAGGTCATCTACTAAGTGGAAACAAATCATATTGACTACAACATTTAAAAGAAGCAGATCACTGACTTAGACGTTGCAGTCTTATCTAGTTTCCTATTTATTCTCTATCTCAGATTAATTGAAGAAGCAGATTATAAGTCCACTAAGGAATTGTTTGGTGGGGGAAAAGATGAAAAGGACCTTGACACTTTCATACCGAAATCTGAAAGTGATTTCTTGGAGTATGCAGAGCTCATCTCACACAGGCTTCGTTCTTTTGAGGTTAGTTAAATACTCGTGCTTTATTCATTCCTTAAATATGTGTCAAAAGATCATTCTGATTTGCTTTTCTGAAATGCAGAAAAGTTTTCATTATATGGGCTTGCTGAAAGCAGTAATGAGACTATCCATGACTTCTCTAAAAGGGGCGGATGCCAAAGATATTGCTTCTTCAGTAACTGCTATTGCAAATGAGAAGATCAAAGCAGAAAAAGAAGCCAATGCTGGTAAAAAGAAGACAGGTAAGTTCATAATGGAGGGAGAAACCCTTTGTTTCTTTTCTATTTTTGTTGATTTTGTCTCATTTCCTTGGTGTTTTCATTTTTTATACTGCAGGTGGCAAGAAAAAGCAACTTAATGTTGATAAGCCTGATGAGGATTTTGTACCTGCTGATCGATATGATGCTCTGGATGATTATGATTTCATGTGAAAATTTTTGGTCCAGTTCCATTCAGATTCAGTTACGGGATTCAACATAGGAAGTTGGGACAATACCCTTCGGCATACCCTTGTCAAAAGTTAATGAGTGCTGTCCCGTATTTTGTCTTAATAAGAAAGAGTGTGCATCAGTGTTTTGTTTTCTCATTGTCAATTTTGTCACCCCCAATTTATACTTTGAAGTTATTAGTGTTATATGATTAATAGACTTAAAAAGGCTTGAAGATGAACGTGGCAACATTCAACATTACCTTCAACTTGGGTACATTTAATGTTCTTGGATTGTAAGAATAGAACTTTTGACTTTTTTTTATTGTTAAGGGACCTTGTCATTGCCTTTTTTGCTTATGTTGGATTTTGCAGCAATGATTCCTTGTTTGACGTGCACTGTGATGAGACAGATGAACAGAAAATGCCGCCAAATATCTTCACAAATATTTAATCAAGTCCTTGTAATTTTATTCAATTTGGATTTCGGTTTGATGATTTCTGTTGTTTTACTTATCTGAATCATGGTCCCTTAGTATTAAGAATCAATCCTTCATAGAAGAGTGAAATATCCTATGAAAGAAAAATATTAAAGTAAATGAATGCCATACTGGAACAGTGGACTTTTCCCCCACACACTTTTGCATCTATAAAGTTAAAGAACATTTTCCTTTTGAATCAACCAATTTTTTCAACAGATATGTTCTCCCTTCAAGTCTGTTTGGTTTTCAAAAGTAAAACGCAGTAAATGTGAAAGGAAATAAACTTCCCTCCCTGAAAGACCATTTCCCATTCCAAGTGTCATTAATCATTTTTGTCCATCCACTCATAAACTGTAAAAATCACCATTGATAATTATGCAAATTGCATCAGAACCAAGACGAGGTTATGAGCTATTATCCATGGGGAAGTTGGCAAAAATGTGTAAATAATACTAATCTGTTTTTATTGTGGATCATTTTTTATTTGCTTTCATGATGACTATATTTTCGATATTCTTTCAAAGGATTCAGTTATTTTATTTACATTCAAATTAAATACAAATATTTTTGGACGATTTCATATTTCTTTTAAGGAAAAAGTTCGAACATATTTCTTTTTTTTTTTTTTTTAAAGTTTTCGTGTTAGGCATCACTATGCAACTTGACATCAAGCTGACACCTCAAGTAACAACAATCATTTGCCATCACATGAAAAAAAATATTATTAAAAAAAGAAAAAAGAAAGAAAATACAAAAATATGGGGGGATTAGACCAAAACCCATATGTTAACAAAAACGATACATAGGTAGATTATACCTATTCATAAAGAATTCTAAGAACAGACTAGCTGGGAGTCTATTATACCAATGAAATGATTCTCTATGAATAAATCCTAAATTAGCCAACTTATCAGCACACGCATTCCCTTCACGAAAAATATGAGTTACCCTAAACCTGATTGTCCCACAAAAATTAAGACAAGTATTCCATCGATTCTGAAGCATCCACGGAACATTAGTCCTAACAGTAAACACAGCACAAACCAAGGCAGAATCACATTCAAGCCAGACATTAATAAGTCCCATTTTTTGAGCTTCTTCCATAGCATATATAACTCCATAAAACTCAGCAACCAAAGCAGTTTGAACTTCAAGAAACGCTGAAAAAGCACCAATAAATTCTCCCATACTCCCACGAAAAATACCTCCACAAGTAGCAAGACCAGGATACCCCCTAGCAGCCCCATCAGTATTAATTTTGACCCAGCCTGGTGAAGGAAATTCCCATCTAATAGAAAGAGGACGAAGAACTTTACCACTACGAGTCTTAATACCGAAAAACTTAATCACGTTGAAGTCCAACATATCATTCTTCATTGAAGCTTTAGACGAATTTCCCACTAGACAAGTTAAATCTTTAATTATCAAAATAGCCTTAGAAACCCCAATCTTATCCTGAAATCTAGCATAATTCCTCATACGCCATATCATCCATATAGAAAAGGTTATCACCGCAAGCTTAATCAATTTAACCAAAGGATTACCATCACTCTTAATAAAAGAAAGTAGATCATCCTTATTAGAGAAATGAGAAGTAAGAAAAATTTGTCATACCCAACTCCAAATATGCAATGCGTTAGAACATTCAAAAAATAGATGTTGAATAGATTCCTCTTGCTTTTCACAAAGCGAACACATAGAACATATATGCAAACCCTTATTCTGAATATGTTGATCTGTAGGAAGTCGCCCATGAAAAATTTTCCAGAGTACTAGAGTTTTGGAAGGCGGAATAGATGAAGACCAAATGAATTTACCCCAACCACTTGGAACTCCTGGTTCCAAGAAAAAAGTCCTAGCCGATTTAAGAGTGAAACGACCAGACTCATTTAGAATCCAATTAGGAATATCCTGTTCCTCTCTAATTATTATATGATTAAAAAAATGAGGCATCTGCTGTAAAGAGAAGGGAATATTCCAATCACAACCTGTCCAAAATTGAGAGACTGTATCCAGAATGCTAACACCATCAGATAACCCTGCAATATTTGCTAAAGAAGTAGTAGAGCACCATTTATCATTCCAGAAATTAATAAAAGAACCTGTACCAACAGTCCAAGAAGTATAGTCAAGTATGGTAGAATAAAATTGCTTAATTCCAGGCCAGAGAGAGGAAGATCTATAAACCGTTCTAAATTCATATTTTGATTTAAGAACCCTGGCTTTCAAGAGTAAAGACCAAGGTTTGTCGCTATAAGCAAAGTTCCAAGCAAGCTTAAGAAGATATGCATTATTTTCATGATGAAGATTAATAATATTCAAGCCTCCATCCTCAAGAGGTGAACAAATTTTCCCCCAATTAACGGTAGCAATACCTTTTTTCAGAATATCACCAGTCCAAATAAAATTCCGACACCACTGCTCAACTTGCTTAATAAGTGAAACAGGCCACTTATACATATTAAAACTATAAGCTAGAGATCCAGTAATCACTGTATTGACCAGCTGAATTCGACCCATCATGCTAAGAGATTTGCCTTTCCAAGATGCTAGCTTCAATTTAACTTTATCAGCCAAAGGTTGAAGAAACCGACACTTTGGAGCACCAACAAAGATAGGCACTCCTAAATAATTGAAAGGCAAACAACCATGACTACAGGAAAGAATATTTTGAATTTTGGTGACAAATCTTGGAGAATTATCCATGGTGAAGAAACTACTTTTAGAATTATTAATATATTGACCAGAAAAATCACCATATGTTTTAAGAAAAGAACTCAAATTTCTAAGAGACTTAATATCCCCCCTACAAAAAATAAATATGTCATCAGCATACAAAATATGAGAGAGAGTGAGATAACCTTGCGGACTGGCCATATTTAAAATCTTCTTATCATTCACAAGCTTAGAGAGACCTCTACTAAGAACTTCCTCTGCAAGACAGAAAAGTAAAGGAGACAATGGATCACCTTGTCTTACCCCTCGACTGCAAGGAAAAAAACCCACCAAACTACCACTTATTCTTATAGAAAGCATAGCTGAACGGAGAATTGTACTAATCCAACCGACAAATGAGGGGTGAAAACCAAAGCGTTTTAAAACTAATAATAAGAACTTCCAACTCAGAGTGTCAAAAGCTTTATGAATATCAACTTTGTAAGCCACATTACCTCCTCTAACCTTTTTAGAAAGCATGTTAATAGCTTCAGAAGCAATACCAATGCAATCCTGAATCTGTCTACCCTGCACAAATCCATATTGATTAGGAGAAATGATTCTAGCAGCCACAAGTGCAAGCCTATCCGCCAGTATCTTGGAAATAATCTTAAACTTGAAATTAGCAACAGCAATTGGCCTGTAATCTTTAATGGAATCAGCACCCTGAACCTTTGGAATAAGAGATACCACATTACTGTTCATTCCAGGAAGAACCCAGTTTTGTTTAAAAAACTGTTGAACAGCATTGCAAACATCTGTCCCAATAATTTCCCAGCAAGAATGATAGAAAACACCACCAAAACCATCAGGACCAGGAGCACTATTACCGTTAAGATTAAAAACAGCATTTTTAATTTCAGAAAAATCTGGACATTTAATCAACATCATATTCTCCTCAGAGGAAACCATCGCAGGAATATAAGTACCAATAAAATCTTCCATATTATCAGTATCCAGAACATTAGAAATAGACTCAGCATAAAGATTTTTATAAAAGTCCAAAATATGATCCTCAATGATTTTAGGATCCTCCGTAACCTCATTATCAATCCGTAGACGATGAATCCCACTAGAATTATTTCTCCTTTTGACCACCGCATGGAAAAAAGCAGTATTTCGATCTCCATCCTTGAACCATGACATCCTAGCCCTTTCTTTCCAAAACAAATATTGACAGTGAAGAGCATGATCAAGCTCCTCCTTAGCAATCTTTTCTTGACAGAGAAGTCCATCACTATCAGACAAACTAGCAGTCTCTAAGCTCTTTTGAATACCAAGAAGGATGCCCTGCTTAAGAAGAACTCCATTATGAACATTACCAAAAGAATTTTTATTCCAGTCTCGGAGCTCAAGTTTCAACCTTTTTAACTTATGTTGTAAGATAAACATAGGACAACCAACAACCTGATTAGCCCAAGAATCATGAATAAGCTTTAGACACGAAGTGTCCTGAAGCCACATCGAAAAGAAACGAAAATTGCTAACCTTCCACAAAGAATTACTAGCAAGACTAGCAAGAATAGGGGAATGATCAGAACAATTTTTAACAAGAACCTGATAAGTACAAGATTCTCATTCATCCAGACACACTCCATTACATAAAGCCCTATCCAGTCTTCTGTGAATTCTATGCAACCCTCTCCTTCCGTTACACCAAGTATAACAAGATCCAGTAAAAGGCATACAAGAAAGATCATTAGTATTAATCCAGTCCAGGAATTCATTACAAGAAACCTGATTAGGAGCCACCCCCCCTTTACAGTCATCCGCCGAGAGCACGACATTAAAATCTCCCAGAATACACCAAGGCCCTGTGAAGAAACTAAGATCCCTCCATAAAAATCGTCTAGACAAGTATGTGTTAGCACCATAAACACCTGCAAAGCTAAAACTTTTATCCTGCAGACGACAAGTTACAGAGATAAATTGATCATTAACCAAGAAATTTTGGACAAGATTAGGAACCGACAAACACCAAAGCTTAGCAACTTTATTAACAATAGGAGACGTAGCCACCAAATGCATATTAACAGATTTGAAAAGGACGTCGAAAACATTAGTGTACGGCATCATGGGTTCAGCAAGAAAAACCAGGAGAGGTTTATGTAGGTTAAGTAAACTAAGCAACATCTCCACAGTTTTGTGGTTTCCCAATCCTCTGACATTCCAAAAAAATGAAGAGACCTTCATTGCGACGTTGTAGAGAGAACTGCCTTAGCAGTTTTCCTGGATTTACCAGTCCCCTTAGGTGGTCTCCCTGGTTTTCTTTTAGTGCGAACTGTTTCCTCCCCATTATCACTGTCATCCTCCTCCATGTCATTAGAGTCAGCCCAAAATTTTGAAACAACCTGATTTTCAATATGATCAGAATTAATTCCAACAATGGTAGGCGAAATAGTTGACGCTCCAATAAGAGAATCACCTCCCACATCTGTAGTTTCCAAACCATCAAGAGCATAAAAGTGATTTTTAAGGACCAACGATATTGCTTTAACATCCCCAAGATATTTAGCCTTCCGAGGGGAGGTATGAGGCGACTGAGATGGTACAGTCACAATAGCAGAGACCACCACATTAGGAACTGGTGCATTAGTATCCGCGTGTGATTTAACCCTCCGAGGAGAGGAAGTACGCAACGGAGATGGTACAATCACAGGAACAGATACCTCCACATGATGATCATCAATAAAAGTTGTTGAATTTGACTGAGTCCTTAGCTTGCATAACAGCAAGTGAATCCAAAGTGGGAGTGGACAACCCCTGCTTGGGTGAGGACTTATCATGATCTGAAGCATCCTCAAGAGGAGGCATATCTACAAAATCATCCTCCACCTGTTTCATCAACTTTCAACTTATCAATGAGGCCTTCCACGAGTTTTGTCTCCGGATCTTTTTTTCTATATTCTTTACGTTGCTTAGGAATCCTCCCTTGGTCCCGTTCATCAGAAGATGCCTTCTGAGAAGGTTTATGTTGAGGCCCAAGAACACGACCCTGGTCATGGATCGCCCGACACTGAGCAAGCTCGTGCCCAATCATCTTACAATGAGAGCAAAATGGAGGGAGCCATTCATATTCCACACCAGCTACAAAAGCAAAGTCTGGACGTTCAACTAAAAGTTGATCGGAGAGAGGGGACAGTAGATCAATATCCACCAACACTCTAGCAAACATACCCCTATTCTTTCTCATAGTATGCTCATCCAAAGACAAAGGAGTACCAAGGCCTCTAACGATGGAATATATTGTCTTTGGTTTCCAATACTCCAAAGGCAAATGGTAGATTCTAACCCATGTTTGAGCTTTGGTACTCTTCATGGTAGCTGGGACAAAGTCTTTTGTCCAGGCAAACAATCTCAATAAACCAGGAGATAACTTCAGCGAACCCATCCCGAGGGCCCATCGCATGTCTTCTATAGAAGCGAACTCAAACTCATAGAAACCTTTTCCAAGAGGAATTGCTTTCCATGGTCCAAGAGCTTTCCACACCGGCTGCAACTTTTTAGTTAAATCTAGGTGTGTGAGAGGTTTATCCCCCTTAGATAGAATAACCCGACCATGGAGATGGGTTTTGCAATCCTCAAGACCAGCCAAGTAATCTGCCTCATCAATCTGGACAGCAATCATGTCCCCCTTAATACAAGGGGTAGGTAGCTGGGACAAAGGAATGTCACATGTATTTCCCAAAGCCTGAGCAAAAGTCTTCCTTTGACCGGACATAGAGTATACTTTATTATCAGGACATACTTTTCGATCCATCAAACAAGTCCATGGAATGAGGAAACCCGCAGAGCCCTCCGCCATTTTAAAAGGCTAACAAGTTGCCGCCAAAAACTTCCGCAAAACACACGAAATAGCAACCGCACCGCACCACCACGTGAGCCACCACCTCTGCAGTCACCGCCGTCGACCGCGCTGGACCTGTAGTAGAAAACCCTCCAACATTCTTTAGAATTATTTTCAATAATATATTAAAAATTATAATACTCATTTAAACTCCTTAATGTACAATTGTATGGTATATAAATAAATTATCTAAAATAAGTTTGTTCCCAATCCACATTTGGATAAAAAAAATGTTAGACACAGACAATTCATGAAAAATAAGCTGTGCTACAATTTTAAATTGCCCCTGAAAATATGTCTAAATTGATTTTCAACTTTGATATTTTGAACAAAGAAAAATTTAAATTAGTGAGTTCATCCCTAAATTATTTGGGAATTTTAAAGAAGTTTTAAAACTATTCTTTATATTTAATTCGAAATGGAAACAGCAGGTTTTTTTATTGGACTTCATTATGTCGACTTGATTGAAACCTCAAAAATTTGCAATTTATGATAATTTTTTTTAAAAAAAACTCATATAATATATATATTTAAATAGAGTAAGAATGACTTGAATATTTTCAAACAATTTAAAAATTTACTAAGTAAAAACCCTAGTACATTTAGATAAAAGATATATTTTATAATACATTATCAAATTATTAAAATAACAAATTTGCGTGGCCTGTCAGTTTTTTAAAATTTTATAATGCATAGATAGGATTTTAATACTTACGAAACAAGTAAGTCTTTTATTTTGATTCTATAATCTTTTTGTGGTGTTTCTAAAATTAAACAAAAGGTCAAATAACACATACTAATACTATGATAGAATATCAATATATGACATCCCAAAAAACTTCTATTTTTTTTTTAAATTCATAAAATAAATGTTATGAAATTTTAAAAAATATTTATAAATATTAGAAATAAAAATTCACTAACTAGAAACAAATATTTCAGATTTTTACAAAAAATAATTAAAAATTTATATAGGTGAAAATCAATTATTTCTAATTTTAATTTGACTAAAAATATATTTAAGAAATTTCTTTTGAAAATTGAAGGAGTGTGTTTAAAAGAAACATGGTGGTAATATATAGCAGTCATTGTTGACCTTATATATGCATGTCTCTGTCTATGGTTTCTGTAAGCCACCCATATTCAGAAGTTGATTATTAGAATCAAACACGAAATCTAGGAACTGATGATTTTAGCATTTAAATGGACGAATGGAATTGCGTGTTTTCCTCGTTTCAGTTTCATCACAAACCGTGTTTCCCTTTGATCTTTTGGAACCATAAATAAACCAAACCAAACCCCTCATTATGGTGAGATGAAAACTGAAGGACACTCTTTTTGAACCATAGTTTTCTCCATTCACTTCCCCTCTCCTCCCTCCCTTTCTCTGTTTGCTCTTCCTTCGCCGTCACACATCGACAAACGGTAAAGGTTTTGCAAACATGAGTGGTAAAGCCTCCGTCTCCAAGGAACTCCATGCCAAGCACACAAAGGTGCAATTTTTCCCCACACCTTTCGTTTTTTTCTCATCATTTTCATCTGGGTGATGATGATGTTGAGTGCCATCAAGTATCGATTAACTTGGTCGACGTTGATTTCTTTTTATCATAATGTTTTCACAATGTGTTTTTGTGTATTGGGTCGTGTGAAGCTAGCAACAACGTCTTCTATTTTGTTTGTTTTTGTGAATGGATGCAGATATTAGAGGGACTTGTTAAGCTACCCGACAACAGGGAATGTGCAGATTGCGGGACAAAGTATGTGCCTTATTTTCATAACCCATTGTTTTATGTTGATAACAGATGTTCATGCTTTCAGGAAATTATACATAGGCACTTCATGTTGTTTGTTGAAAATTTACTTGAGATAAATAGGTCGAGAGACATGGAAATAAGAGTGTCGTTTCTAAGATTGGTACCTTGTTTGCTAGATAGAATACCCCTAAGTTCCTCCCTTTTAAACAATTAGCACCTGTGATGAGTCGCTTATAAGAATGCAGATGCAATGTGTTTTTCAAATAACAGGACAGTCTAATGTGTTCTAAGAATTAAGGGACCAACCACAGATATAGTACCATGAGTGAGATTAGGGGGATGAGAAAAATCTCTGATGGTACAAAAATAGTTAATGGATTACTATAGAAGGGGTATTGTGTGAAAATCCAAGAAGCTATCGGAGTGGCACTGTAATTTGCTAAGATTCAAATATAATAAGTCTCTTTCGGGGAGGGGGGAGTATTAAACAATTTTGAGCACTTGTGTCAAATGCACATGGATAATGATTGTACATCCGATATCCAAAAGTATCTTTTTTTGTGTTTAGTTCTAAGCTTTCCTTTTTGGTCACTTTGCTGTTCATGTCCTTTGATTTTGGAGATCAACTTGGGTTTTAGCACTGATTATTTATTTTGAAATTGTTGAGGTTTTTTTCATGGTTTTTAAAAACATATTGTTAATATTTCAGGGCACCGCGATGGGCAAGTGTGAACTTAGGAATTTTCATATGCATGCAATGTTCAGGAATTCACCGGAGTCTTGGAGTACATATATCAAAGGTTTATATAGATCTTTTCTTCTGTGTCAGTGTAGAAATTGTTAATGTGCTAAACCTTCTGATTTTGCTACTAGGTGCGATCCACAACTTTGGATACCTGGTTGCCCGATCAAGTTTCTTTTATGCAATGTAAGGAACTACACAATTTGGTTCTATATTTCTATATTAAGAGACAGAAAATAGTTAGATACTATGAATTACTCGGTTGCCTTTTCAGAAGAAGATAATTAACTAGTTCTGTCAAAAGGGTAGTAGATGTAGGTCTGACAAAATTGTATTAGTAAATCATGTAAGTGGTATGGTACATTCCATATATATCATTTATATGAGATTACGTAATATCCATTTAATTGGTTGGTGAAACTACATACTGATGGAAGATAGGATAATTGATAGAGAAAATACTGGGCTCTCTTCTCTTGCAGCTGAATTTGTTTAGTACTTCTGTTGTCTGCAGAATGTCCTAACTCATCTCTTGATTTGTTGTATTTTATGCAGTAATGGGTAATGCAAGGTCAAATAAGCACTGGGAGGCAAACTTACCACCAAATTTTGACAGAAATGGTTGTGGAATCGAGAGATTTATTCGTTTGAAGTAAGTTGAAACTGTTAATGAGTTCTTGTGAATAACATTGGTTGAAAACAGAAGATTAAATTTGCAACTAATTTACCATTTTCTAATGTTGTCAAACTTGCTTAAAATCTTCCAGGTATGTGGAGAAAAGATGGGCTTCAAAAGGAGAACTTCTACCAACTTCAAAGTCAGCTGAAATAATCTTTAATTCCAATGAGTCACCTGCTGCTGGGGCCAAGACTGTTATTCAGAAGAATAGGAGATTGTCTCTTGAAGAAAGCATTCTTGTGAAACATATGAAACATGTTCCGCCTCCGGTAACAAGATCTCAGGAGGTATTCATGTTTGATCTCAAGTTCAATCCTTGATAAAGAATTATCTTGCACTGATACATGTGCATTGGATCATTTTAAACAAATAATCACATGCACAGTTTACACTTATACCAAGTTTACTATCAGATACTGTGATCTATTGTGGAGGATATGTATTTCCTTTTTTTTTCTTATTTTGCAAGGCAGGGTAGGGGGAAGCCAAAATTTTCCTTCTCATTTCAAAATGCTACCTTACAGAATTCCTTGTCCTCTTTTTGAAATGTTTTTTTCATAATTTCAAGACATGCATTTATCATCCCATAGCCTTGTGTAGAATGTTCCTTTAGTGGGTATATTCAGAAAAAGTGGAATGAAAGAAGGGACAAGGTGGAAGGTAGTGGAAGGAGTGTGGTCTAAGAGATATCTAATGGCAGGTCATAATTTGCATTTTGTTCTCTTTTTTCTTTTCCTCTCAGCTCAGCTATATAGCACCATTCTCTTTCTGCTATACTCAAAAAATTTGTTTGCCTTCCAATACTTACTACCTTACAAAAAGCCAATAACAGTTTATCTTTTGCAATTCAGCGGCCCTCTGTTCTTCAAAAGAAGGTTTCACCTCCAATAGTAAGGAGGCCGTCTGCATCCCTTGATTTTGACAGCTCCAGGTCGAATAACAATGGTACTGTCGATCATTTTGGCCTCTTTACGATCCATGATGCTAAACAGGAAGTCTCAACTACACCTCCTAGTTGGATAACGTTCGATTGTAAGATGACAATACTTGTATTGCACATTTTTGTTTAATATCCTTGCACTCTTCTTATTGGGACTAATAAGATGTTGTCATCTCATGTTATGCACTTCAAATGTATTAAATCAATATTCATGTTTGCAGGAGAAGGCTTATGAGGAATGTTTGTAGATTGTTGAGCTAGCTTTTGTGTAGAGGCCACAGCATTATAGTTGAAGAAGATCTTGCAATGTTGCATGAACTTTGAGCTGCATTGATCTGGTGTGTACTTCTCTTTTTTCAACGATTACAATGTTGATATGATGCTTTTCTTTATTTCCATTTTTAGAGGACCCTTATATTTATATACATTTTCCTGGAATCAAGAGATTTTTGTCATGGTCTGTGGCTATAGAATTGCCTGAAATATTAAGCTAGCTCAAAGTGCATCCTTATACTATACAATGAAAGTAAATATCTATGACAAGGCATATTTTGCATGTTGATAAACATTTGTGATAACCATGCTTGCAACTTTCTCAGTTTTAGTGCACATTGGTCTCAAATGCATAATTTGATGCATGGCATATATCTTGAACACAATTTATATTGAAGATTATGTTTTCTCACAGGTTTGATAACAAAGTTTTCAATCAACACACTGCAGCAGGATATAAATTTGGTGCACTTTTGCACTACTTTGGTGTTGATGCATCACACAGCCTATGGTCGTCCATAACATGGTTTGATTAGTACTGTAGCTCCTATCACTTTTTCCCTCTCACAGCCATTGATTGAGATCAGGGAAAGATCAAAGGAAGTACATAGCAGTTCTTTTCTTATCAGTGTCAGTTCAGGAGTCTGTGACTGGAGATGTTGTCATCCAGCCTAAGTTTGGTCTTTTCTAGTGCACCATTTTCTTTTATTCGTCAGTCAAAATACATAGTCAATGTTAACTTTCTTCATTGAATTTTTGGTTGCTTAAAAAATGTTCATATGATCAGAAGTTTTATCTTTGTTCTGTGAACTTCTAATCTTGCAGTGTCATTACTGTGCACCCTTTTAACCAAGTCTTTGAGCTTTACTTGTTAAAAAAATATTCAGCTTTAACTTAACTTCTTTCCCTCATTATCATTTAATTAATTTTGTTTTTGATGAAAATTTCCTTAAATTATTTTTCAACTTCACTAATATAGCATCTAAAAATTAGTTTAATACTAATATATTTATAAAAAAATATTAATCTATCTTTTATTAGAAAAATAATTCATGTAATAAATAAGAAACTAAATTTTTGCACAAATGCAATTCAATATTGGTTAATAGAACCTAAACTTTGAAATACAAAAATTAATATCTTAATAAACAAGCTATTCATAAGCCTTTAAAATTAAATTTGTACTCGCTTAATTTAAATACTCAAACCTAATCAAAAGTTTAAGTTTATTTGTCAAATTTAACCCACGAAAAAAATCTCAATTTTATTACATTATACATGATAATTAGTGGTAAATTTTTTATTTAATAAACCTCAAGTATACTTCAGTCAACAATATATAAAAATATAATGAAAAAAAATTGAAAGTGACACTAAAACATTTACATCCTTCAATCAAATTATCATTTAATTGTTTTTGTTAACAGAAATGGTTTTTCTTAATTTTGATAGATAATAGGGTTTACTAAAATAGGATTTTCTTATAATAAAATTCAATAATCTACACATACTTCAATGACAATGTAAAAAAAAGTACATTCAAATTAATTTTAAAAAATTATAAAAATTCGAGGCATTAATAAATAACATATGTAGAAATGAATAAAACCAATAACATTCTCTAGTAGTTCAACTATGGTTCCTCAATCCATCACAACATAAAAATAGATTAATGGGCGCAAAATCATCATCGTGGGGCTGCTCGCATTGTAGTTTACCCTCCGCAAAATCAAAATCCGTGCGAGAACGTATAAAGGCGGGAAAACGCTGAAACTATCTCTCGTCGGTCACAACCACCACCGCCCTACGTACCTTCACACTCTAACCTACTCTCTCTCAAACTTCCTCTTTCTCCTTCTCCTTCTTCCTTCTTCTTCTTCTTCTTCCATGCTTTCAGAAATTCACTTTCTAAATTTGCGATAGCTTTCAGAAATTCACTCCGAAGCTCACCTCGGTATACCTCGCATTTTCTCTTTCGTTCTCAGAAAATTAACTCACGTATGGATTAGCTTGTTAGTTGTTGCATTAATTTAAGTTTCAGATTTTGATTGTTGTCATTTGCATCCACAATTTTCAGAGCTGGACTTCCAATTCCGTGCTGCGCAATTCAATTAATTATCAGTTAGTTAGCTCTCACTTTTCTTTTTCTTGTTTCGTTCCAAGAAAAAATGGAGAAACTCAGGCCAGCGTGGGCTGTCAAGGCAATCATCGTCATCATTTTCACTTCGATTCTTTTCCGATGCGTCTGCGGCGAGAATCATACCGTCGGTGGAGCTTCCGGCTGGGATCTCCGTTCCAATATCCAGGCCTGGTCGTCTACGACAACGTTTAATATCGGAGACGATCTCGGTACATATCCACTCTCTCTCTCTCTCTCTCTCTCTCTCTCTCTCTCTCTCTCTCTCTCTCTCTCTCTCTATATATATATATATATATATATATATATTATATTCATCTCCATTCATCTTAATCATGCATGCATGCACGGATTAATGTCTTAAATTGTGAGAAAATAATTTCCGCCAAGCAGAACGCATTCAATCGCAACCTTCGAGTTTCAGATGGTTTAGATCTAGCAGGAGCAATTTAATTAACAGCGGAGTAAAAGTTAATTAGTTTGATTTCTATATGAATTTTTATTTCAAAAATTTCAGAATCGATGAAAACAAACACGTTTTCTAATCTAGAATGCTTTATTTTATCTGTGGCAAAAAATTCTGATTATTCTTGAGTAGAAAACTGCCAGTAATGATTCTCCCACTCCCACTCCCAATTTTTTTTTTCTCAAACCAAACCAAAGACTAGAAAGCTGCGAGTCGAAGCTAGTTTAGCGAAGTGAAACGAAAACCAAGACGAAGCCAAGGGCATTTTAGGCATAACGGATTATTTGTTATTAATGGTTAAATTACAATTTCTTTTACTATTTATTTTTGAAATACAATTTTTATTTTCTTTTCAGATTTTAGTCTTTATGTTTTAGAATATCTTTTCATCTAATTCTTAATTTTTCATATGTATTTTTTAAATTTTAATTACTTAAATTAGTTTATGAATTTTGAAAATAATGAAATAAATTCAGAAAAAAATAGAGAAAAAAAATGATATGGTAAAAAACCAAAACTGAACAAAATTGTAGTATTAAACTGTGAGAAACTAAAATAATAAAAGTTTTGGCGTGGTTTGGTTGGCAGTGTTCTCATACACGCCAGTTCACGACGTGGTGGAGGTAAACCAAGTAGGTTACGACACGTGTATGATAGCCAACGCGCTTGCCACGTACGATGACGGAGAAACCGTGATTCACTTGGGCGGAGCGGGAACGCGATACTTCGTGTGTGGCCGGATGGGCCACTGTCAACAGGGCCTTAAACTCCTGGTCCAAGTTCTAGCACAGTCCAACAACGGAACCAACGACGATCAAAACCCAAACCCCGGCACCACTTCTTCTCCTCCGCCTCCTCCTCCTCCGCCGGCTTCTCCGCCGCCCCACGTCGACGAACACCCTCCCGCGGATGAGCCCTCGCCCTGCGACTGCTCCGGTGCGGAGGAGCGTTTTGGGGTGGTGCCGTTTATTACGCCAGTAATCGTGCTCGCTTTCGCCCGCGCTCCTCCGTTTTCATCTCATGCGTTGAAATTGCTAGCAAGCTAGCTAGCTTAGTGCATTTTAGTTTTACCTCGGCCTATTGCTCAGGGCATGAATGTGTCAGTTAGAATTTGAATAATGAGTTTGCTGTGTGCGTATTCAGTGTGAATATTTTCTCTGAACGCATTGTATGTACTTTCCTTCTTGTAAGGTTGCAATTGCAGCTCTGCATGCATATTCAAAGTGAATATTTTCTCCGCTGTTGTAAATTTGTCTTTTTCACTTGGTTAATCTTCTGTGTGTGAATAATATAAAATTTTGGATTTAATTAACTAGCTCACTAGATTTTTAATTGATCTGACTGAGACTAATTACATTTCCATCACAATACCGAAGGTAAATGTCACTAACGCTATTTCATGACATGAGACATAATATGTATTATTAGAAACAGGGAAATATTATTTTCTTTCCAGTCTTTGAGATGTCTTTAACAAAAACAGAAGCTTGCTAATCCAAGGCCGAAGGGTTGTGGGTTGGGCCTATAACATCAGCCATTTCTTATCGGCTTTGTCTACAAAATGCCAAGGCATTATTCGTGTTGTGTGATAATCGGGCGGCGTCCACAGGCTCACTCCCATCACCATATTGCTTAGAACTTTAGAATACCATCATTAAATCCCTCATCCACCAAAATTTTGTTTAAATAAAATTATTATTTTAAAATTACATTAATCAAATCACAATTATAAATTAGTAAGTTGTCACGATATTTTCCTAATTGTTATACTTAATGATATTTAGACTTTGTATGCATAGACGGATGGTGTCCTCGTGGACCTACAAAAGGAATAATAGTAGCCGCTAGAAGTTAGATGTCTACATCAGGAGCAATTTTGAGTGCTGCTTCTTCAAGCTAATGGCAAATTACCAGCTTTCAATTCTTTCTTACGCTTCGGGCCATTTATGAGCAGAGGTTCTTTTATAAACTAAATTTAGTTTATTCTTAGATTCATCTAGAGTAAAATATATATTCATTTCTTCTTAGAAACTTGTCCAAACCCTTCTTTGGGTCCCTATTCTCTGGTCCACAACTTGCTTGTGCCTTGACAACGCGTAGAAGGATTTTCTTGGTTGTTTCCATTAGTGGTTAATAAGAAAAGGACCAGTCTTTGATAATGGCAAACAGTGGGTCTTATTCTTAGGTCCTCTACCTTGTACATTCTTCGTAATCAACATTTAGACATAATTATTTCCATAAACAACGGTTACGCAGTGTCACACGCGTCAATAGTGCCACTCCCAACTCGTTCCTTGTCCTTGCACTGATAATTCAAAATTTCTACTAGAAGAAAATAACACTAGCTGTTGAATTATACTTGGCCTTTTTGAAGGTAGCAGAATTCATTGACAAAAGTAGAAAGCGTTAAAATAGAAAGAGAATGCAATATTATAATAAAACTGAACTTTCCTAAATGAAGAAGCTAAAGGCATTTTGCAGGCAGAGAAGATGGGGGTCCGTGTCTGTGGTTTCTCAGAAGTAAAAGACTTTCACAACTTGGATCCACTTATGTTTTCTATTGTAGAAAGGTCCTACTTCTTTATGAAGTTCTGTACTCACAAACCACTCAAAGTTCATGACACAACAAGAGACATGGGCCTCTTTCTGCTTCAATTTTCACTGCCATGTAAGGGGGCAACGTGCTTTCCGACCTAAGAGGATCATAATTAAAAATGAAGGCTTAAAGAAACAGCAAGTCCCACTAGATCTATAATGATCTTTACCATGCTGACAGATACTAACCACGTGCTTGTGTTCACCAAGTTTACTGCCTTAATCCCATAATTTGATCCCAAAACTAATTCTCCCTTTCAAGACTTTGACAGCATGACCAATCTGCTTAAGCCAAGGTATCTCCATTGATGGTCACATGCAACCATGCACAGTTGAAAGGACAACTCACTCCTCACATTACATTCACTTTATCTTCGTTCATGTACTTCAACCCATCTACCAAATAACTAGATAATATAATTTCTTTTGAAATTGTATTAGTCAAATTACAAATAATTATCTTTATATCTTTTAAATTGTTGTTGTCAAAGTAAAAGTAGATTTAGTTCTTTTCTATCTCTATAATACGTCAAAAGGCAAAGGGGTCCAACCCTCTATTCCAACTCCCTCAGTTTGGTCTATCAATGTACACGAGCTACTATATATCAACTCGCACGAGTAAGGTTGTTACTTGTTATTGTTAGGTGTATATGATCTGGTTCAAATGGTATGTGTCCAAGTTTGTTCCCCCTTCCTTGTATGTCGGATCTCTTGTAATTAAAAAGGTAAAAAGGACAACCTTAAACAAATATAATCTACGACGTTGTCGATCTTCAGTTGAGCCTTTTTTTCTAATCATGTTTGTTCATCTGCCATACACAAACCCACTTTGATTAAGAAATCTAGCTCCAGCTCCTCTCGGACCAACATAATACTTTCTCACTCAACAAGTATTTTAAAGCTGAATTCATTGGTAAATTATTAGGTCTGCATAAAATAATGCTACCTAGGTCCAAACTACACAATCAATACACACATTATGTGATATAGGAAAAACTAAACTTCTGAATGGTTTAAAGGATCTAGAGCAAAGAAAGAGCACAACAGATTTGGGAGAAACTAACTTATGGCCACTATGTCTCAAGAAACTTGAAAAGTACACCATGTCTGATACTTGTCCTGGCTTCTTCACAGTCTCAGCAGCAAAAATATGTACACAGCAAGTCCTGCCAAGGGGAGAAGAAAGAGTCAACATACAGAAACCGACAATTCGAACTTATATATGTGGGATTTATATATATATATAAATATATATATATATATATATATATATATATATATATATATATATATATATATATATATATATATATACTACGTACTAATAATGTAGATTATAATTTTTCTACTCTTCAATCAAGTGTTTGGTAGGTGGAACAGTCTAATCAAAGCTAGATTCATTTAATTGCACTAACTACTACTTATGTTTCGCCAGGTGTTGAATGCCTAATGCGTCAAGAATATAATTAGATGCCATAGATATCTGCACTATGGAATAACAGTGTCACTTTTTCAGTCACAAAAATACATATTTGTGTATATAAGAAGCTCTACATAATCCTTCCTGAGGTCATACCTCGTAGAAAAAAGGATAAAAAGTTCAACAAACATTTGATTATGTTTAATTTAGATATAAAGAGATTCCACACGAAAGTGCTGTATTTAACTACTATTACTGATCCAAACACTAATATGGGAACAGTTGTCATCTAGCACATGACAAGACTAACCGTTCTAAAAGCATAAGTTGTAAGGCGAAAGGTTGCTGAATGGTTTAATAACAAGAAATATGTTACATATACATATGATTACAAAGGTAGCCGACAGTGAAATTCTGCATAACACATGGATTTAGTAATGTGATGACTGAATGCAATGAGAACTAAAATAGGTATATATGATAAGTACCTTCGAAATGGTCAACATACTTCCATAGATTCTCATCATTTTGCTAATTTTTCACTGTGACTGGGGAAAAAGACGGCGATTTACCATGTCCTTGAGACGCTGGATAGATTCCAGCCTCTGCAGCTTCATTTGATGGTTGAACTTCTTAATGAAGGCTTCGGCCCTGCGATTCAGTTCCTCTAGACTCATGGATTTATCTCTTCTCAAGGAAGCTCTATCGTTGAAAGTGTCTGACTTTTTGAGCTCCTTCTTAGCCCAAGCCACAGGGTCATTATCATCATCATCATCACCCTCCCCATTGCGACCAAATGGCTCTGCCTTGGCAATCCTTGCGCCCCATGTCTCACTCTTCTTCAGCTGTGGCCTAATCGTTTTCCCCTGCCCCTCCATGATAGCCTTCCACGTGGCTTCCAGTGTGTCATCACCATCGGAATCCGGCAATAAATAATCATTGGTGCAATTTTCTGGCAAAGGGTGGAGCATGAATTTGTCACGGGACAACAAATCAGTCTGTTCAGCCACCTTTTGTTCTTGCTCTTGCTTTTTCTCTTGCTCTTGTTGTTTTTGTTCTTCTTCAACCTCCTTTTCTTCTTCCTTGGGTTCATTTGTTTGGCTCTCTGGATCGGTTGGGTGGTTGGCAGTGTCTGAAATGGTGGTGGTTGCGTGCTTAGGATCAAAGGGTGCAGGAGAGTCAGAGAAGAATTTGGGGTGGCTATTGCCTTTGGGGTGGAAGTTGGAGGAAGCTGCAATGATGATGATGATGAAGTTGACAATGATGTAAAGGAATGGAAGTGTTAGCCAGCTTCTAACTGAGACCCAAAATTGAGGAAGAGTGGAGAGAAGAAGGTGGAATGTGTATGGGACTACTGCCACTTTAAACAAAACAAGAGAGGAGACAAACCCCATGGACATGAGCACAAGCTTTGCAGCCCACATGGCTGTTTCAAATCTGTTAGATTTGCGAGAAGATGGTTTTTGAAAAAGATCCATCGCTGACATGTTGCAGGCAGAACTACTAATAATAACTCTTCCCAACAACACGCAGATTTAAAAGAACAAAGCAAAAGAAAGAACTCTTCCGCTTAGAAAAATGAGAAGAATAAGACCCAGAAACAAAAACTTCTAGGTGGGTGGGGGATTTTAGCAACTAGTACATAAACATGAACAAGCACCAGTTCTTCAGAGGAAAAACAAGAGACAGGAGCTTTTTTGAAACTGAGGTTTGTGTATGAAAACCAAATTCTGAAAGATTTTCATCAGGAGTTAATTAAGAAGGAGACAAGAAGAAGCAAGGTTTGTGGTGAATTACCGTGGATCCTTGAAAGGTGATGAAACAGAAGAGAAAGGAACAGAAACAAAGGAAGTGAAAGAAAGAAAAAAAAGTGAACACAATGTATTGAGACGAAGCTGTGCAGAAGTTGAGTCCACTCTAGTCTCTAGAGTACAAAGAAAGAAAGGGTTTTAAAGAAAGAGAGCTTTCAAATTTCACTGTTTCAGGTGCTGTAGTTAGCAGCAGAGGCAACAAAAATTCCATTAGTACTGGGTAGGCAGGGTGGTCATAGAGTAGTAGAGGACCACATGAACAACATCTCTCTAAGAACCTCTCTTACTCATATACTCATTTTCCATTCCCAACCAAACACACTGTTTGATGAATTCCCCACCGTCAGATTCTTCAACAATAGTTCAAAGGGTATTCGAAAAATGATAAATTTTGCACTCTCCCCTTCACTCATTGCTATATAGCAGGTGCTAGCGACAGAACCACCGAAACTTTAACTATTGTTTGTGAAAAAAAAAACCGAAATGTTTGGATATATTTTCAGATTTGAAATGTCAAGAAAAAGTAAACGGTTGAATTTGGGTGGAAATGGTTCTGGTTTTATTAGTTAATTAACCCTAATTAGGTTGGTTGTTAGCAAGGTTTAGTTTATTTTAAGAAATCTAAGCAATATTTGATGGATTAAAGTGGTAGCTGTATTGAGCGGCGGTGGGCAGAATTTGCGGAGAGGGTGATTACAACTTTTGGCACCACTAAGTTAAAGGTGCTCTCAACTAACCATAAGAGTATATGCTCCATCTATATCATTCTTCTCTTTCTTCAATTAAATTTACAACAGTTTTAACATTTAATCGTCTAATACTATAATAAATTCATTTGATTTCAAGTTAGCTTACACTATCCAATTCAATTATAAATTCAGTAAAACACTATTCAAAACTTATCGATAAATAATAAAAATTAACAATAATAATAAAATATACACAAAATTAAATTGAGATGCTTCTAGAAGAATATATAATAGACAATAGAAAAGAATGATCAAGATTAACAGTTTGAGTCTTTCATCAAAGAATTATTTATGAATTGGTATATATATATATATATATATATATATATATATATATATATATATATATATATATATATATATATATATATTCAATCTTTAATTAAAATAAAATTGACCCAATATACGTCAATTAAATTAATATAATCTAATTAATAAAACATGAAATCATTAGTTTATTCATTATTTTTTAGTTTTTTTGCCACTTAGAATTGAACAAATAAAAAATTATTAAGAATAGTACAAACTAAACAAGATTTTCAATTAAAGAATATAATTAAATTATCAAAATTCTTTTAAAAAATTCAATAATAAAAATTAGAGGTAAAAGATATTAGACTGTCTAGAAGATATTGAACAATCTAGGGCATTCTGTTACAGATATTGATGCCTAATTACATTTTTAATTATGAAAAAATTAATAACATTGATTATGTAAAAATTAATTATATTATCATGGTTTCTGATCATATTAATAATTCTCCTACATGTATTATATATTGCATATTTTTTTTTGGCAAACACATTAAAGTGTCCCATCTGTGGCAATCTATTGCTAGAAATATTTTACGAGTCTGAAATTGTCGAATTTTATTTTGTCTAAAGAAATAAAAAATTAAATTGCTTTATCCCAACAAACACATTCAAAAAAAAATTCAAACAGTCAAATCATCCTTAAATATTAATATGTTTCGTCCAAACACAGTCTTAGCATTCTCATCTTTTGAATTATTTACTTTGTTACAACAAGCAAGATTTTGAATTTATTACACCAATAACATTGTAAAAATTAAAAACGGACAAATTAGTATCTTTCAATTGTTGATTTTTTATTTATTTTATTCTTCAAATTGTTGATTGAATTTTTTTAGTACTCAATTACATTTTTTTAAATCACTATTTGTCATTAAATAAAATTTATATATGTGTTCTTAAATAAATAAATAAATAAAACGAGACCCACATTATTAAGTCAACAACACATGAGTTTTACTAAACAATAAGAAATATTGTTAGATTGTTCATATAGTTGTATATCCAATTTCACTAGGATTTTAACCCTAGATTGTTCATAGTTAATACAAGAAAAACACAAGTGGCAAAACCACAAAAACTCAATAAGATCTCTTGCAATTAATATTATATTTTACCACTAAATTTTCCATAATATGATATGTTTGTTCCACCATAAGCCATGCAATTAAGTGATTATCTATGACAGAGTCATAAACAGTCATCAATCAACAACATGGATTCTAAGAAAAAAAATATCTTTTCAAAATACAAAAATAAATAAATATCTTCACTTACTTTGCATGGTAAGATAAGTTTCATTGACTTTTTCCTTTTGATACAATCGCTTTTGATTAAAAAATGAACAAAAGATCAATGAAATTAGTTAGACCAATTTTAAAAAAGAACTTTTTGTTAAAAAGTAATAAACTGAATTTTCAAAATGTAAAAAATATCATAAAAGAACTTTCTCACAGACATTATTCAAACACTCCCCATCATACTATGTGATAATTTTGACGTTTGATTTTTTTAAGTAATGAAATTGAACATATGACTTGTTTCTATGATAATTTTTAGGGTTTTCTTTCTCGATGACGATACTGAAAGTTGATTTGTATCAACATGATATGAACATAAATATATACAAAGGTTGGTTGTAATTATCTCTCACATTTCCTAAAATAATTGAGTCAAACATACAAATTTCTTTTTCCTGGTTTTCTCAATTAAGTTCTCATCAACAATCATTCCATTTTTCTGATTTTTTTAAAGTATATTAACAATTTTACAACAACTAAAAATAAAATTATTTTATAATATATAAATATATACCAATCTCATTTGTTGATTTTATAAAATTGAATTAAATTTAAAGTAAATTTTATATTAAAATTATTTATTATTTATCTTAGTGTAGTGTCAATTTGTTGATCTTATTAACACTACACGAAAATCATGAAATATAAATTAATTTTTAGAAAGAAAAAATAATTAGTTGTTATAGTAACTAAATTAGAGACTATTTTATAGACTAAAAAAAATTGGTTTCTAAATTAGTTTGTATTATTGTTAAATAGTTTCTAAATTGGTATCTAATTAGTTTTAACTACCAATTATTTAGATTCTAAATTTGGTAGCAAAAACCTTGGTGGCTAATTAGATACCAATTTAGAAACCATTTAACAATAATAAAAATTAATTTAGAAACCAAATTTTTTTTAGTCTCTAAAATAGTTTTTAATTTAGTCACTATAACTACTAATTATTTTTTGTTTCTAAAAATTGGTTTTTATTTCATTTTCTTGTAGTGTAAATTATTTTTTTTATAGCTATAAGTGGGATGCAAAACTAAAGTATGATCATATATGTTGAAATATTAATAGTCACTTGTCAATTAACTCCTAAACATGTTTTTGATCTTTCTATTCCATTTCCCATTTATGAACCAATTAGAGTCAACTGAAGGGTACAATGCAAATATTATTAGATGAGATTCCAAATTCAAACATTGGTACCATTATTGTACACTACAAAAGCTATAATTGAGTAATAATTTACAAATGTGGATGAAGAAGCTATTTTGATTTTGTGATCAATCCATCACCTTACAGAGTACACCTAGATAATAGCAGAGAGGACAACCTTAATAAAGGAAATCACCACCAAGCTGCAGCATTGCAAGTTGCAACACGCCTGTATGCAATATCAATATCTATGCATTTATGTGCATAGAATCTAGTCAATATTTTGGCTAAGAGAAATAACAAACACACTGCTCCTCACTTAATTTTTATTGTTAAAGTGATAGTATGTACACACAAGCATCCAACTATTAAAAAAGTCATCTAAAAAATTAATTATTAACTCGCCGAGTGGTTGAGAACTACGAAGTTCGGACACTCCTCTTAAATGGCGTGTCGGTGTCCGATACTCGTATCAGACAACGACACTCGTATGAGAACTACGAAGTTCGGACACTCCTCTTAAATGGCGTGTCGGTGTCCGATACTCGTATCAGACAACGACACTCGTATAACACCTGTAAGACACGTATCTGTAAAGTGTCCAATTCAAAAAGTATTTGTTAGATTTCTTACAATTCTAGTACGTTCTAACACAATTTTAAAAATGAAAAATACATTAATTTTCTCAAAATTCAAACTTTATTGTATAAGTTATCATTATGATTATAAAAATAAAAAACAAATCTTTGTGAACGAGTTATGAAAAACATTGTTCTGTTCCAAAAAATAATCTGAAACATATTTGTGCACATAAATCTTTATTGTCAATTTATATTATTTATAGTTATATAATATATAGATACATGTTTCCATATCCTACATTTTAAAGATTTTACGTATCTCCATATCCGTATCAGTATCTGTGTCAATGTCCGTGCTACATAGGTACATAGGATGAGAGTTCAGTGATATCTCGATTTCTCAACACACTTTAGTGTTTCCTAAAAAATATATGTAAAAATTATTGTCGAGTGATTGATACTTTGTTAATATCTTAGTATATTTTGATACACTTTGTAGTTTTTCAATAGAGTGTAAAGATTCTTGACAATATTAAAAAAAATAAAAAATATCTATAAACTAAGATTAAAGTTAAAATGACAATTAAATCTGATTTAACTATTCGTACAATCAAAACTCAACACAACTACCATTAGTAGTAAGTGGACAATCTAAAGTAAAATATAATGAAATTCTAATCTTAAACTAATATTTTTATTAAGATTAAGAAGAATCTCGATCCTAAAAAATAATTTTAAAAAAAACTTCAATATTTTACTTGACATTTTATTTGAAACCTAAATATCTTGTAATATGGTTTCTCTTGAAAGACCTAAACCTATTATTTAAAAGAAAGTATTGATATATTGGAGTTGAACAGTAACTTAGTTTGTTGGCAGTGAGTGAGAGTAGTATCTTGCATGATTGTGGAATGGGGTCAGTTGTCTTACCCTAGGGAACCAGCCACTCACCGACTCACCTCAACTTGTTTCTACACACCTTTTCTCTCTCTCTTCCTCTTTCGTAGCTTAAATGTCTGCTAATCATAACCACAACTATCTGCACCACCCTTTTTCTTAAACCAAACTTTGATAATAATCATAACAACAACTATACTACACCTTTTTCTTCAACCTCAGTTTTCAAATGTGAGGAACAAACAGTACCAAAATCATCTCACATTACCAAGTGCCAACTCTACACCTTCTTTCCTTTCCTTCATGATACTAACAAGATGTCAACTTTTACATCAATCAATTACTGTCACTCACTTCTCACCCCTTTCTCCTCTTTATTCTGTGTCATACTTCACTCACTTTCTTTCTCTCAATCTATTTTTTTTTTTATCTTTTTATAGTTTTTCTTCTCTTTTTATAGTTTTTCTTTCATGTGTTCTTTTTAGTAACTTCTTTCATGTATATTTTTTTACTTTAAGGCTATTTTTTACAAACCAATTTTAGTTTTGAATCTTTTGTAGATACTAATAATTTGTTGATTTAAGTGAAACTCAAGAGGTTGCTTGATCTTTTCTAAAAAAAGTTATAAATTCAGGATTCTATTGATGGAAAAAATATAATTGGAAAATATCTCATTCGATAAAAATAATATTGAGAAAGAATTAAATAAATAAGTAATATGAAGTATTCTTTAAATATTCCAACCCATATATATAAAAAAAGAAGGCTAGGCGGAATAGATATGCAATTCCTATAAACCCACATTTGAGAACTCTATTATTGTGTTTTGACCTAGTGATCACAAGAAGAATTCTGGTTTTATTAAAGGATTCTTCATCCATGACCATAAATAGATAAGTTCTTTATTTGGGGTTCAATGCAATTGAATTTACCCCATGTGATTGCTATTCTTCTTTTTCAATGTTTAATGTTTGTGATGACCCAATTAGAAAATTGGCCTAATTGTATGATTCTGTATAATTGCATGATTATATAACTTCAATCATAATTAGAAATTTATTTTGAGTTATAAATTAGAGAAGACAATCAATATTTTTATGTCTAGATATATGATAAAGAAGTTTGGTCACGACTAGAATTTTTTTATTTTTTTTTAAATGCAAGGTACTTTGGCTATACTCATTCAGAAAATTCAAAGTGGAATAAAGGGACTTGGATTATTGTGCCGAAGGGATCATTAATGTTTAGGATTGTGTCTATAGAGAGGAATTTTTTATGGGGTTAGAGTTTGAAGGGAGAAAATTGTCTGAGTGTCTTGGGACAAGGTGTGCGAGTCTCAGAAAGCAAGTGGTCTTAGCATACTTAATATTAGGCTCTTTAATGTGTCCTTGTTGGTGAAATGGATATGGTGTCTGAGTCTGATTAAGGAAGGGCTTTGGAAGAAAATTCTAGAGTCTAAATATGGTGGTTGGAGAAGTTTAAAAGAGCAAAAGTTACGTAATTCAGAGACGTAACTCAGACTCTCTCTGATGGAGAGATATGAAGGAGGTCTAGAAGCTGGAGGTTTGAGAAGGTCTTTTAAAGGCCGCTTAAGGTGAGAGGTTGGTAACGGGAAAGAATTATTTTTCTGAGAAAATAATTGGTTGGGTTCTGACACTCTGAAAAGTAGATTCTCAAGGTTTTTCTGACTATCAGTAACCAAATATGCTAAGTTTTTTCTTACTTATCACTTTGTTACTTGTGTCTTGCTAAAAGATTAACTAACAAGTAATATACTCTATTTTCTCTAATATTTTCGAGTTTTTTTTAAGAAAAAAAAACTTGTTAAAATTATTATTCTTTTAACATGGTCGTGTGCTAAATTCATTATTAAATGTCACACGGTTTAGTTGCTATCAGTCAAAAAGTGTTAGTTTTTATTACATCTATAAATTTTAATTCTAATAAATACTATTGTTAGAATTTGGTGTTGGAAATCTCACGTCCTAAATCCTAAGCATTTCACAGTACCGTAAACTTTATATTGTAAGTTGAAATTTTATAAGGTTGAGTTTGACTTAAATATGATATCAAAGTCATCTAGAACCTATTCTAACAAGAATCTGTTGACCTTATCAGGTCACTTACTATCGGATCATGGGTTATCCATAAATATATAGTCTTATGCACAAATTGACAGGTCTTACCATTATAATGTGTTGGAGATCTCATCGATTAGAAATAAAAACATTTCATATAAATAATTGCAAATCTCAGCTTATAAGTGAGTTTTATAAGATTGAGTTAACTTTAAATTCATACTGGACATACAATTACGTAAATTCAATAATTCAAATTTCAATTCTCATAAGTTAATTTACTTAAACCGCTTAATGTGTATACACTTTTGTTTTTAAATTAATTCGTTTTTTATTAACATGATTAATGTCAACACACATTTTCTTTCTTTTTTTTTTCTAGTGGAAAGAGTGATTATATGGCTCAATTCCCTATCTAGCACCATTTACACTTTTATTTCCCTATCTAGCACTCTTTTGCTTTTATTTCCCTATCTAGCACTCTTTTGTTTTTATTTCCCTATTTAGCACTCTTTTATTTTTTATTTCCCTATCTAGCACCATTTCAAAAATAAATAAAAAATAAAAAATTATTTTTTTTTTATAATTTTAATTTTGAATATATTAAAAAACAAGTATTTTTAATGTTTAAAATGTTAGAAATATAATTAATGAATAAATAAATGAGTTTTTACAAAATAAAAATAAAAAAGTAATAAATTAAAAATGTTTAGTTTAAATTTTTTTTAAGAATGAAGAAAATAAAAAATTAAACTCTACAACATCATAAAAGTTGAATTTATAAACATAAATTAGTATTTATTTTTGTTATTATTGATAGTGTAATCATGTTAATTTCAAATAAAAAATGCAGGACATAATTATAAAAAAAATCAAAGTCAATTAGTATTAATTAATATTGAACGCAGAAATAATATTGAAGTGTCTATCTACCCTAAATGCAAAATCCTAAAAAAAAACTAATGCAATTGCTACACTTAATGCTTAAAAAGAAGAAAAAAAATGTAAAAATAAATATATATAGAAAATAAAAACAGCAACATTGCAACAGATCTTTCATGTTATGAAACACTATTTGATGGAACTCATAAATGAAGAGTATTGGTCTGCATACACTGGTCAAATACTATGTCCAAGTCCTGACATGAAAATAACCTCAAAGGGAAGACCTAAATCAAGTCGAATAAAAACTGATATGAACATAAGAGAACAACATAATTGAACAAAAAATGTTCATATTGTCAAACATCACAACACACAAAAAGAACATGTCTCAATATTATTGAATTGTGCACTTCTCGTCATTAATTATTACCATTGAAGAAAATATTAAATGAATGATCATCTTTCATTTATTTTTCTTTTTATGATCAACATCTACTTATTTAGTATCGTCTTATATCTCTTATCTTTATCTTGTTTGGATTTTTTTTTTATATTTGGTATATTTATCTTATTTTGTTTTGCCTTTATTTTATATTTTATATCTTATATGTTTTTAGTTATTATTTTTTTCTGCCATTGTTTATTTATTTTTATTTTTTGTTTTTATTTTATTATTGTTGTTTTTATTTTCTATACTTATTTATTTTTGAATTTTTTTTCTTCTCATTTTTAAGCATTAAGTGTATCATTTGCATTAGTTTTTTTTTTAGGATTTTGCATTTAGGGTAGACACTTCAATATTATTTGTGTGTCCACTATTAATTAATACTAATTGACTTTGTTTTTTTTATAATTATGTCCTGTATTTTTTTACTTTAAATTAACATGATTACTTCATCAATAATAATAAAAATAAATACTAATTTATGTTTATAGATTCAACTTTTATGTTGTTGTAGGGTTTAATTTCTTATTTTCTTCATTCTTAAAAAAATAATTTTAAACTAAATATTTTTAATTTATTACTTTTTTTTATTTTGTAAAAAATCATTTCTTTATTTATTAATTATATTTCTAACTATTTTAAACATTAAAAATACTTATTTTTTAATGCATTTAAAATTAAAATTATCAAAATAATAATAATTATTTATTTATTTATTTATTTTTGAAATGGTGCTAGATAGGGAAATAAAAAATAAAAGGGTGCTAAATAGGGAAATAAAAACAAAAGGGTGCTAGATAGGGAAATAAAATCAAAAGGGTGCTAGTTAGGAAAATAAAAGTGTAAATGGTGCTAGATAGGGAATTTATCCTGATTATATTTCCTTCAGGAATAAAAAAAAATGCACCGAATTATTGAAGTTAAAAGAAAATTAACACTTAAAACATCATTATTTAATGTGTAAGTATTAGTTTGTCGATAAAGTGAAAGAAATAATATTTACCATATTTTGAATAATAATTTAAGTATTTAACAAATTATATCTAAATTATTATGTCTACCAAATAATATCTTGGAATACAGAGAGAGTTAAATGTACGATTAATGAGTTGTCAAAAACATTTCTCTCAAGAAACTTAAACAGTATGTTAGGATATGCATTATTTCATGTTTTCTAATAGAAATACGTTAGGTGCACATACATTGTTTTATTCCATTAATTGAACTATCAAAAATAATTATAACTTTGAATATTTAAAGTTAAGTTCATCCATACAAATATTCATCAAATTAAATGTATACATTTTAATAGCTTCTACATCTACAGTACAGAAGAAGCTTCTGCAACTAATTTATGTAAATGGAATATTTGAAGAGCTAAAGAAAAATTGGTGCCTAGAAATAATTAAGGTTAATTCAGTATGAAAATAACGACTATTATTTTCTCAAAAAGAACACAAACTTAAAAATTTAGTCTCTGTAAAAAATAAAAAAATTACGTTTTATGGGACTATATTTTTAAAAGAAAAAAAAGAAGCTCAAACTCATGTATGATTATGAAAGTGTTTTATTATTAAATTTAAAAACTAAGAACTAATTTGACATTAGATTGTATATTAATAAGATTATAATCTGATATTAATTAAATGATTAAGATTAGATATCACTTGCTTTTTAAATGGTATATTGTTTATTTTTTATATTAAAATATTATTTCTAACTTAATCTTATAAAATTGAATAAAGTTTACGTCCATTTATATATTTATATATTATGAATCGATCTTATTTCAGTTTACATGTGATTTCTATTATACTCTCTTCATTGGGTGTGAGATTATATATTTATGGATAATTTAAAAACGACAATGTGTGATATGATAAATTCAATAAACTCACAACTAAATATATTTTAAATGACTCTAATATCATATTTAATATCATATTGATGATTAAATTTTAAATCTAATTCATTCTTACAAAATCGAATAACAGAAAATAAAATTTACATTGATTTATATATATATATATATAAATTTATATATATATATACATATATATATATATAAATTTATCTTACTTATGTGTGTGATTTTTAACATATTAACAAAATTAGTTTATTAAAAAATTAAATTATGGGTTATTTATGACCAAAATAGTAGTATATCTAAAGAAACAATTACAGTAAAATAAAACTCTATAACACAGTATACATAAACGAAAGAAGAAAAAGAAAGGAAAATGTGTACGGAACTACCAAAGAGATCTAGTGATAGGACGAACAAAAAAGTTGAATAGATATCACGAGAGTTTCAAACAAAACCAATCATGCTTCATTTTGACAAAGAAAAACTCCTTCTAAATGTCAAACTTCAAAGACCATTTATGTGAAGCACTGTTTGAAAACTGATAAATGCCTAAATCACACGAATTATTGCACACATATATAATAGGGTTGGATCAAAAGCCAAAGAATTGGGGAGAACAACTTGCACTTTTTTTTTTGTTTTTGGAAAAAGTGTCCCTAATTATTTCAATGATTGGTGAAAAAGGAAAAGAATAAAAATTATGCAGAGAAAGGGTGGTTAATCCCTGCACGGGATTCCAATTTGATGCTAGGTATAATAATAAATAGTGGATTCAACTGCGATCAATGATTTAACTTTGCATTGGAAAGTTCTATTCAATCTATAGCATAGTGCAACCACTGCATAGGGATTCATAAAGAACATGATTAAGTTGGTGCATCCAATTCTTATAATATATTTAATTTAATTGTATTCTTTCTGAGAAAGCATCCAAGAAATTGAGGTGCCATTAGGGAGCTATTAAGTAGGGATGCCAATATGAGTTTTCTATTTCATCAATTTGTTGGGTCACAGGATGATTTAAACATAAATTTCATAATTTATGAATTAAAATTAATGTATTTTATATTAAATTTCATTTTAATTTTTTATATATTATTTGATTTATCGAAGTATTGCTAATATTTATTTATTTTTATTTTGTTAGACATTAAATTTAATTTTTTATTAAAATATTAAAATTTGATATAATAAAAGAAAAACTTAAAAAGTGACGGATGAGCGTGTTAACCCATCCTGTAACGCACAAATTACTAATTTCAGTTCTTTATCGACTAACATGTCTTGTTCTGCTTTTGACGGACCAATGACAAATCAGATAAGTCTGTTTTACCATACTAATCCTAAATTCCAATGTTATTTATATTTTTATATACAAGTACAAACAAATTTATATTTTTTTTAATGGTTTTTTCTTCCTAAGGTACTTTATTTAAACTTTTAATATTATTTTATTTATAATAAATATTTGTTATTTATGAGGAATTTAAAATTGTGATGGAAAATTTGTTAATAATCATGTTGAAAAAATTAATTTCTTTTTCATATTAAAATTAATTTGATGGATCCGAAGTTAATTATGTGAAGCATATGAGATAAATTTATTTTATACTTAAATGCGTTACTTTATATATATTTTTAGTTCATTACGTTAGGTTGTTGAAAAGATATATTAACGGAGATTGATAATGAACCATAGAATAATTTATACAAAATTATCATATCAACTTAAAAATAAAATAAGAAACATTAATAATCCAAAACCTTATAATGAATTACTAGGTAATAGCTAAATTCATTTTATTATTTGTCAATCTAAATACAAAAGGAGATAAGATTTTGAAGAATGACTTATGAGCATTTCTTGCTTCTTAACTTCTTGTTTCTTCTTTTGAAATTCCTTCTTTTTGAGTTTACTACAATTATTGACCAAATTGTTAAATAGCTAAAAGTTACTTCTACTCTACACCTAACTTTTGTATTACATAAGTATAGTGGTTTTTTTTTTATGAATTTGACCTCCAAACGTTTAATAACGTGGACTTAGTTTTTTTTTCATGAGAATTGATTAGTTTTTAAAATTAGAAAGGATTAAATCACAAAATTAATTGATTTTTTTTTTTAAATTAGAAAGAGTTATATCACAAAAACTTTAAGTTTATAAATAATATAAAGACATAAATTAAGTTTTAAGTGATAAATTTAAGTATTTTTAATATTAAGTTTTTATTAAAAAATCATTTTATTGAGTGCTTGAATATATTTTATTCTAAGTATTTTTAGTTGAATTTTTATTATTTTTTATTGAATATTCAAAATATATATTATGTATTTTCCTTTAAGTACTCCAATACTCTTGTTTTTCATTTTTAACTTATTCATCAACTCATTCTTTCTCTTTCTAATCTCACCCAACTTGTTAGTCAATTTGTTTCTTTTCCCTCCAACAATGAGATAACCAACATGTTAGAGAAATTTAGAGATGAAAAATATGAGTTAATTGACAAATTGGATAAAGAAAGATAGAAATAATTAGGGATGACAAAACTGGTCAGTCTCACATGTTTTGGCCCGATCCATCATTGGCCCGTCAAAAACGGGATGGGGTGGGTTGACCCATCAAAGTGATACAGGTGGAAATTAATAATTCGCCCTGTCAAATGGTGGGTTGGCGGGCTGACCCGTCATTTTTTGAATTTTTTTCTTTTTTTTTTTGTAATTTTGTAATTTTAGATTTATTTACTTGGTTGTAGTAATTAATATCATTTTTTTTGGACAGTAAAAATGCAAAGAAGAATAATAGAATTGAATAAAACTTTAATATTTTAATAAAAGAATGTTTAATACCTAACAAAATAAAGTAAATATCAACAATATTTCGATAAATCAAATGATTTATAAAGAAATTAATATAAATATAGTTTTATATAAAACATTGATCACCATCAATTTTAGTTTCAAAAGTTTGAGATTCTTCTTTAAAAGTAACAAAAATAAATAAGGTTGTCCTGCCTACCTTTGGTCCACCAGATTGAAGGATTAGACAAATCAAGCCAATACGAGTTGGTAGGTTCAAAAAGTTAATTCACTTTATCATCCTTAGAAATAATAATTATATCATCGTGTTGATGATAAAATCAAAAGACATAATAACATAAAAATATATTTTAAACATCTTAAGATAAAATCAATTAAAATATTCAAATTTATTAAATAACTAAGATAATTAAGTCTTACATAAAAGTATATAACAACATTTTCACTTTTAACTGAAAATTTTTATTATTATTTACATGATACTTTTATAACAATATTTTGTAAATTTTTATCATGTCAATAATTTTGTGACACTTGTTTTTAAGAAGTTTCACAAATGTAATTCCATGTATGTGCATATCATTTCGAGGCAAGTGCTTCAAAAGTCCAAGTGTGTATTTATTTAGTTTTGTGTTGAGAAGAATCCAACATAAGTTTTGGAAGCAATTAATCGTAGTTTTTCATTGGAGTGCTTTCGTGTTCATAAAAAAACTAAACAAACTATAAAGTATGAATGATTGCACTGTGCATATGCCTTCCACTATCCATTTAAGAAATTTTGTGTTTAAATATATAAATCAGTAACAAAGTCAATTACATTAATTATCAACAATTTTGTCGTCAATCGTTTGTTTTATCATTAAAAAAATTTATCCCATCTCTTTGTAAAAAAATACACTCAAATTAGGCAATTGCTTCTTTGTAAATAAACATTATAAAAGAATTCGTGTATGTATTCGATCATAATATATACAATCTGGGAATAGATTTACCATTTAGCCTAGCTCAAATATAAATTACAAAAAGGGTTAAATATATTTTTTTTATATTTTTTTATGTTTACACAAAATTAGTTTTTTTTTTCCTAATTTAAATTTTAGACCTTAAGGAAATTATTGTAATGGATCATGAGAATGTTAAATAGATTTTCAGTATGAACTAACACTACAAGAAAATCATGAAATAGAAACTAATTTGTAAAAACCAAAATAATTAGTTGCAATAGTAACTAAATTGGAGACCATTTTAGAAACTAATAAAAATTGATTTTTAAATTAGTTTCTATTATTGTCAAATAGTTTCTAAATTGGTATCTAATTAGCAACCAAGGTTTTAACTATCAATTATTTAGTTTCTAAATTTGGTAGCAAAAATTTTAGTTGCTAATTAGATGTCAATTTAGAAACTATTTAACAATAATAGAAACTAATTTAGAAACCAATTTTTTTTTTTTCTAAAATGTTTCTAATTTAATTACTCTTGCAACTAATTATTTTAGTCTCTAAAAATTGATTTTTATTTTATTATTTTTTTGTAGTGTAAGATGTTAAAATATTTTATATGAACTCATTGTTATCGTAGATGTTATAATATTATAATACCCTGAAAATTTGAAGTTGTTTTGTTAGTTAAGAAAAAAACTGATAAAAACACATTCCAATAATTTTTGTACTACAAATATTAAAAAAAATCTAAAAATATTAAAAAAAAAAAAAAAAACCTAAAGTTTGGATTAAGGAGGAAAACTACTTTTGCACACGAAAACATATATTTAACCCATTAAAAAATAAATTTAATTTGAATGCATATCTCAGTTATAGTTTGAACGATTCAAACTTATTGAATATGAACTAATTAAACACAACTTTTTGGTAATACTTAAAGGCAAAAGATTGATTGAGTGAGTCAGAGACACTTGACACATATAAAAGTGTGAATTTAATATTATGAAGCATTGGGCTATGATTAAAGATAAGTATATCCTAATTAAGTAAGTAGAATAGTGTATGATCTACTATTAATCCATAGTCAAATATCTCTTAATACCGACATTAAAGTAACAACAAATACCATGCATTCTACTTGCTATCTGTCATCATCACTGCCAATTTTATTCAAACCCAGAATCATTATAAAATTAAGACTCAACAAGCTTCCATGTTAATAAAATATAGAAATGGAAGTGCCAAAGAGAAAAAGGACAGCTTAATACATATAGAGAAGTTCTTATGCAGATTCTTTAATTAACTACTTTTTGCATAGCTTTTAATTATTCACTAATCGTAATTACAATACTAATTAAACTATTCTGCATAAAAGTTAGGAAAATAATTGTTTACTATTTTCCCAAAGGAGTTTTTTATTCACCAAAAATAATTTTTTTGTTCATGATAAACTGCTTATAGTATAGTGTGCAATGATCATGTTAACCTAGAACTGTTTTGATTTTCACTATTCATTCGTACTATTATAAATTAAAATATATAATGTCAATATTTTCAGTGCATAAGTTTTTCTCTTTTTTTTCATTACATATTTTCAATATTGTTATGGGGATTATTTTTTGACTTACACATTTCATTTTCCAATTTTATTTTTATAATATTAAAATATAATAAATTTAACGATTATTTATTTTAATTAAATTTTGAATTTTAAAATATTTAGAGAATTTTGAATTTAAAAAAAAAATCCAATTTCTTCAAATTTTACCCTTTAAATGACTACTATTTTAAAATTCAAATAGACTTATGAATACTAATTTCGTTTATATATATATATATAATAAAATTATAATAATATTTATAAATTTACATCATATATTAATTCAATCAATTAATTAATTAATGACTAGATGTTTCCCCTAAGTCCCTTTTAAAGGTAATTTTATATAGCTACCAAGAAACTTTCTTTGAAATCATACTTTTCTTAACTGTTACTTATTTTTATAATCTATAATCTTCTTCTGTTTATATTTAAAAACTAGAGTTTAAAAATAAAAATAAAACTATATTATTCAATCAAATGTTTTTGTAAATTTAAAATTTCATTTACATATTTAGATATATTTACTTATTTTAAACTTTTACAACTAAAAAGTTATTAAATAAAAAATAATTTTAGAGAAACAAAATAATCAAGTTACTATATTAATTAAATTAAATATAATTTTAGATACTAAAAAAATTATTATCTCTAAAGTTTATTTTTATTTAATATTTTTTTATAATAATAATGATTTTAATTATTTGGTTTTATTCTCAAAAACTACACTTATTAAACTACCCTTAGTTTTATTTATTGGAGATAATATTTAAATTTAAAATTAAGAATATGCTAGAACGATGATATTAAATAAGTTTGAAATATTTATATTTCAATTCCACTAAGCATACAATCTCTTTTTCTTCTTCTTTTTAGAGCAGAAGTAAAATATGTTGGACACTGACACTAGTTTTTTATATCAATCCAAAATAAATTGAAATATTTAAGAGATACTCCAATTTTTTTTTTATATATATTTAAGAGATAATTTTTTTTTTTATAAACTATACCTCCAAAACACCTAAGACCCTGATGTGATATTCAGCATAAGTGACAATAATACAAATAATTTGACCAAGTACTTCCCTCCTCCAATAAATGTATATTATCTTGTAGATGTTGAAGGAATGGTGTTCATAACACAGAACACTATTTGTGATACTGATATATACACGAGTAGCAACTGAGAAAGTGCAGGAATTCAGTGGGAGAGTGAAAAAGGCAAAGAAAGAGTAATTGAGAAGGTAAGCATGGCGCCACTATCACAACAAAAGTGCATGCACACACATACCTTCCCTCAAAAGTCTGTGCCGTCCTCAAAAATATTCATGAGTGACCTACTTACTTATCTTGCATGCCACCCAATATATGTATATATGGATGATGATGTAGCCCTAATGTGAAGGGCAAGATGAAAAACAATATTGTTTCCAAGACTTAGGGGACCCATATAGATTTTAGTACTTGATAAAGTTAAAAATTTGAAGAACACCCTTGATTGAATGTAGCATGAATTGAAGGGTTTTGAGAGATGGATTTGGAATTGAAAGAGGCAAGACGCCGTCTAGTGGAGACCCACCAAGATGATTAGTGGCAACAACAACTCCATTCTTATTTCTTACAACAATTAACCTACCTACCTTCCTCCCTATATGTTCCCATCCATACTTTTCATTACTATCAAATTCTATTACCTACACTTAATTACAAAACCCAAGATTTTTTAGGTCATTAGGGTAGAATATCACATTCTTTTCATTCTTTCTTTGCAACTTACATTAATGATTTAGTGTATGGCATCCTTTTAGTTCTTAATTACAAGAAAAATGTTTAAGATTTGATTTAAGTGGTTTTCTAGAACATAGTTGAAAATAAAAGTAAGTTTTTAGTTCTCACACATTTAGTTAATATCAAGAGTTTCTTAATGCTTTATTTAGATTGGAAGATGAATTTGAAAAAGAGGAAAATGATGGATTTGAGAGGTAGAAGAGTGGAAAGTGAGGTTGTTTTGAATAAAGTGAAGGAAAATGAAGGAAAAAATTATGAAAGTTTGTGAATGATATGATGAGTGTTATTGATATTTTTTTAAATTGATAAAATTGTAAGATTACAATTTTTACTTTGTGGTTAAAATTAATTTAAAGCAAAATATGATTACTTATTTGTACATGAAATTCACCTGTCATTAAAACATTATTCTTGATACGATTCGTGAATTCAGTTGAAAAAAAAAATACGAATTATCTGACATAGTGGATACATGCAAAATTGTTGAAAATGAATTTTGATAGAATTAAATAAAATTGAAATAGAAATAATCATAAAAGATTTAAGCAAAATTGTAAGTTTTGTAAAACTTAATAAAATAAACCCGTATTATTCAGCGCCTAATTAATATTAAACATAAAATCGTACAATACAATATGATGAAAACAGAGAGTTAAAATACAATAGTTAAGCCAAAAAAATAATCATATGATAACAGCTATTATTCGAAAGAGTCTTGGAAGTCATCATATTTTTGTTGGAGTTGGTCATTTCTTTGATTAACCCTCTCAAAACCTTAGTTGATATTGATGTCAAAGTATTTAATCCTTGCTATAGCTCCAAAATATCACTCCAAAATTGTGAAAGCATTTGAGAATCATGAGGGACTAGAGCTTGAGGTGCAATGTCTTCAACATGGTTATCGAGTATTGGTTGGTCTTGTTCATCATCCTTGTCATATATTGTTAACATGAACGATATTTAATTTATTCAAGATTTTTCAACCAAAATAATGTGACCAACCAAGTTTCACGAATGCATCGATGGATAAGTCCATGTCATATTCAGTCATGATTTGCACAATCAGAATGTCCTATGGAAGAGGCATGTTGTTATTCTTGTATTTGATCATATGTTGCATGATGTAATGAGGTATCAATATATTATTTTTCACGATCCATAATATAAAAATGTCTTCATGCAATAATTGAGAAAAATTGTTGGCGGACTCAATATGTGCATGAACATGTAATGCAATATTCTATAATTAATATTCATACTATTACATTCCTAACAATTCAACCGTGCATCTTTGGTCTAATCATGAAACTTAATGTCATATCACGATCGTAGTTGAGCTCTTCAAGGATGTTTGAAGATGACAATTTTTTACCATGGCTTCAAATTAGCCAAAGTCAAAGAATCTGAATGTCTGATTTGAATCTTCTTCTTATTGATCTCAATATAAATGTTACCAAGTTTTATGATCTTCAAGTTCAAATAAAACACTTTAATCAAATCCTCAAATTATGGAGCTTTTAGTATAAAATATTGTTTAAAACCTTGAAAGTGTAAATGATGGTAAAAGTAAAACTATGCAAATAATTAGAAATTCATGATCTTAGGTGTCATGTCAAGACTATTCTGGTGTAAAATCTATTTTCATGATCAATCATTTAATCACGTTTTTTAGAAAAATGAAACATTGTGTTTGATTTAAGACATAATATCTAATATAATATGTTGTTTATATTCCATCTTAAAATGTCTTTCACATCTAACCACGGAATTTAATATGTTATGATTAATTAAATTTTATAAAAATATTAAATTAATTTAGATGTAAATATGTAATTTACATATGTGATCTTTCATATTGTCTACTTAAGTTAATTATTTCTAATCTATTTGATTCAATCTAAAAAGTTTCATTACAATCAAAATTATTTTTTCATTACAATCAAAATTATTTTTTAATATACCATTTTTTGTGAAATTTATTCATAACTATTTTTTTTTATTGAAGTTTAACATAATTATTACACAATAAAACTTTTCAATACATGATTACTAGTAAAAGACATACTTATGATAAAATTATAATTTATAGAAATAATTAGTGTTTCAATACAAACACAAATCCAAATGTAAATATTTTTTAATTTAAACAAATTATATACTGATAATATATTTTCTTACAAAAATTACATATTGTTATGTATAATAAATTTCTTAAATTTCATAATAAGTAGTTAAATAGTTATGATTACGATATTTACTAATTATAAATATAAAAAAAATACTGACAATATATGAAATTTGAATTCATATTTTTTTATATAATAATGGAGATCGGTTTAATAGGTTTAATATTGTATATTTTTAACTTTGAAATCTTTATATTAACCTAATTTCTCTTTCACTCTAATCAAATACAAACTCGTCATAATCAATTACAATAACATGCAAATAACGGTAAAGAATGGAGTTCTTACTTGGCGATGATCAGAAGATTGTGAGAAGGAGATGTCACCAAAATCGATTATGACAACCAGATCAACAATGAGGTCAAAATGAAACAACGAGATCATCTTCATCCAAGTAAGTGCATGTAATAGAATCCTCCTTAATCGATTATGGACATATTATGCTTCAAAATGAAAAACATAATCAATCATCATGCAAGGATAATTGATTATGTGCTTCATTTTAATGCATAATGAATTATCCAACCCATAATCAATTATGAAGAGTTATATATGCAATGAACGAAACAGGCAAGGGAAAACAATATCACACCACACTAGCAAGGAAGCTAAAGTTCAAAATAAAACCACACCATGAACAAAGCCACGAAGAACAGAATCACATCAACATAGACTAAGACGTTCCTTAAACACACCACCTACAACATAACACACATATTACAAGCTTAGCTAATTCAAACCATGCAAATCACAAAACTAGAAAACTCAAACACATCATGCACACATAATTGATTATATAAAGTATTATAATAGATTATGGCTCTTATATAATTGATTATGACCTTTGTGAAATCAGTCTTCAAAGTCATGCTCTTACTTTTTGAAGGGTAACCACACTCTCAACAAACCACCTTGACGATGTTGGTTATTAATTCTGATTTTATTATTATTAATTCTGATTTTATTACCCTTAAACTATTTAACCGTTATATTGCATTAATGGTCAGTTTACAGGTCTGTTAGTATTCCTATTTTATAGCTTCCAGTAATTGTAATTTTATTATATATATATATATATATATATATATATATATGTGTGTGTGTGTGATTGAGTAAATCAAAATGAATAAGATCAGTTTTGCAATTTTGTGCAATTACGTTCAATTAGTTGCTACAACCTTTTGCCTTCTCTTATTTCCTTCAATTAGTTCCTACAACTGGTATCAGAGCCAGTCTGTTATCATGAACTCTACCCAATTATCAGTCACTATCCTTGATGGAAAAAAATTACAATCGGTGGTGTGTGCAGATGAAAGTTTTGTTTGATTATCATGAGTTATGGGATGTCGTTGAGAGTGGAGTGTTTGCATTAGTTGCTAATGCAACTGAGGCGCAACGAGTAGCGCATTGTGATAAGAAGAAGAAGGACAATAAGTCTTTGTATCTCATCCATCAAGGGATGAATGACAAGACGTTTGAGCAGATAGAAGGAGCAACAACTGCCAGTGAGGCTTGGACAATTTTGTCAACCAATTATAAAGGTGATGATAAGATCAAAAGGGTGCGCCTTCAAACCCTAAGACGCCAATATGAATTGCTGCAGATGGAAACCACAGAGACTATTGATGTCTATATAAATAAAGTTCTTGCCTTGACAAATCAGATGAAGACCAATGGTGAAATACATTCGGAGCAGACAAAGGTGGAAAAGATTTTGAGATCTTTAACTCCTAGATTTGAACATGTTGTTGCCGCAATTGAAGAGGCCAATGACATTTCAAAAATGACAGTAAGGTTATTGTCTGGTTCTCTACGAGCTTATGAGCAGCGGATGAATGACAATAAGATTGAAAAAGCAATTGAACAGGCTTTAGAAGCACAAGCCTCAATTGGTAGCTCCTATCATAAACATGGTAGCTATTTCAGCAAAGGTCATGGTGGCCAGAATCATGGAGGCGCTTGGTGCGGGGAACGTGGTCGCGAAGGACGAAGAGGCATTTATAATAAATCAAATGTTGAGTGTTATAATTGCCATAAACGTGGCCATTATGCAAATGAGTGCAGATCAAAAAATGATAATCATGCTTCCAATTGTGCTCAAGAAGATAGTAATCACGAACAAGATGAAGAGGATCATGAAGTATTAATGACAACCACATCAAATGAAACTCCAAACAACCAGACTTGGTATTTGGATACAGGTTGCACGAACCATATGTGTGGTCAGAAGGAGCTGTTTGCATATTTGGATGACTCATTTCACACAAAATTGAAATTCGGTGATGGCAGGTTCGTTCCGGTGATTGGAAAAGGACGAATTCTTATTACATTGAAGAATGGTGATCACATGTACATCTATGATGTTTTCTATGGACCTGACATGAAAAGTAATCTGTTGAGTGTGGGACAACTGGCCGAAAATGGTTACATGATGCACATAGTTGAAAATAAATTCTCAATTTTTGATAAAAAAGGTAATTTGATTCTTAAAACCCTTTTATCAAAAAACCGCATGTTTCCAGTAGATATTCATATGGGTGATTTCAAGTGCTTGAATGCAATAGTGAATAATGAATCATGGTTATGGCATTTACGCTTTGGGCACTTAAATTTTTAGAGTTTGGAAAATCTTTCCAAAAGAAATTTAGTGAATGGTTTACCCCATATTCATCACCCTGATCAATTGTGTGAGGCTTGCATTTTTTGAAAGAATCACAGGATACCATTTGTTAAAGAGCCTTGGCATGCAAAATTTCCTTTGGAGCTTGTTCATACAGATGTTTGTGGCCCAATGAACATATCATCAGTTGGAGGTAATAAGTATTTTTTAACCTTTATTGATGATTTTTCAAGGAAAACCTGGATTTATGTATTGAAAAGCAAGGATGAGATATTTCACTACTTTAAAATATTTAAAGCATTTGTGGAAAGAGAGAGTGGCAGACAAATTAAGATGGTGCGTAGTGATGGAGGAGGTGAGTATAAGTCTAATGAATTCAAGAGGCATTGTGAAGAACTTGGGTTGCAACATAACATAACTTGCCCCTACACACCTCAACACAACAGAGTTGCTGAGAGAAAGAATAGAACAATCATGGACATGACAAGGAGCATGCTTAAAGCGAAAGGTATGCCAAATTATTTTTGCGCTGAGGCCGTAACATGTGCGGTATATTTGATAAACAGATCACCCACTCGGAGTGTTCCTAACACAACTCCGATTGAGGCATGGAGTGGATTCAAACGCAATGTGCAGCACTTGAAGGTATTTGGGTCAATTACTTATGCTCATGTCCCCAAGGCAGCAAGATCGAAGTTGGATGATAAGGCAGAGAATATCATTTTCATTGGATATAAGCATGGGGGATACAAACTGTACAATCCAATGACAAAGAAGGTTATTGTTAGTCTTGATCTTACATTTGCCGAAGATGAGGAATGGCAATGGAATGCATCAGCTGAAATAGATTCGAAAAAATGATATATTTATGTTTTGAACGATGATATGGAAAATGGAGTCACTCTTGAAGCACCTGCAGTTCAACTTGAAGTTGCAGTTCAACCTGAAGTTGTAATTCAACCTGAAGTTGCAACTCCAATTGCAACTATGATGGAGCGACCAAGAAGGCAGCAACGACAACCTGTACATCTTCAAGATTGCGAAGTAAATCTTGATGATGAAGTTGATGACAATGGAGATTTGGTTCACTTTACTTTTCTTGCAAAATCAGAACCTGTGAGACTTGTCGATGTCATTCAACACCCCAAATGGCGAAAAGACTATGAATGAAGAATTGATGGCGATTGAGAAAAACAATATCATGACTCAAATTGGGAAGGTCGTTCCAAATCAGAATTAAGGGAGGATGTTGGTTATTAATTCAGATTTTATTATTATTAATTCTGATTTTATTACCCTTAAACTAATTTACCGTTATATTGCATTAATAGTCAGTTTACAGGCCTGTTAGTATTTTTATTTTATAGCTTCCAGTAATTGTAATTTTATTATATATATGATTGAGTAAATCAAAATGAATAAGATCAATTTTGCAATTTTATGCAATTATGTTCAATCAGTTGCTACAACCTTTTGCCTTTTCTTATTTCTTTCAATTCAATTAGTTCCTACAGACGAGCACCACCAACAGGCACGGTAGTCAACACAACACCATGATACCGCCTCCATCAACCTCACTTTCTCCACTAGGATCACCCTTCTTCAACACATCACAACAAACTTCCAACACCACCTACATTTCACACACAACAACTCACAAACAAAAACATGTAAGAACAAAGAAAGTGTGAACCAAACACACAATCACTCACACTTATTTAATGGAATTTTCAAAATCCAACTATCCCAATTACCATGGTTAAGGAATATCTACAACGTTCAACTTCAAGAATTTCTACATGTATGAAAATCTCAATTATGGTGCCATGCACAATGAAAGTCATGTTGTCATGCACAGTGAAAGCAATGTTGTTATTCACAATTTAAAAGCAAGGTCATTTGTATCTTTGTAAGGAGATACAAATGGTTTTCTTCTTATTTCGTCTCACATGAGCGAGGGTGTTGAAAACATATATTTTCTCTCTTCTACGCTTTCATTTCCACACATAGTTGTTGATCCAAATGCAAGGATCTCCCACAAATCTATTTGCATGATCAATTATTTACACTCATACAAACATAGCATAAATGTATAAATATTGAAAATCTCATATATATGGAGTACAAATCTTATCTTATAAGTTAATGTTATAAAATTGAATTTATCATGAACCTACTTATTAATACTAAATATTTTTTTATTATTATTATGCAAATATGTTATATATGTGTGATATTTGTTTCCATAAACAAATAGTTAAAACTGGAAAATTTTATATCCCTACATCTAATGTTTTTTGTGTGTAATTATAGAGTACTTGAAGTTTCTATTTAACATTTAACTATATATATCTCTATCATACTAGACCCCTCATGTGGAAAAGATAATAATTAATAATTGTGACTTAAACCCTAACATTTTGTTAAAAAAACTCAAGCACCAAATCACTTGTATCAATAATTCTAGATATAATCAATCACTTTAGATAGAGATAATTCATCTTCTATGTAGAGACTAAGATAAAAAAAAAATGTTTAAAAAGTTTAAGAATTAAAAATTTAATTAACCCAACTGCTTTTAAACATCAAAATCTGACAAGTTCGAGGCCTATGTTTGTGTGAGAATGAAAATGACTTTTTATGTAAAAGCTAAAACAAATTAAAAAAAAAAAACAGTATAAGATATCAGATGCAAGATATTAACTTAAACTTCTCTACCCATTTTAATTTGCTCAATCATTTATTAAACTATATTTCACAGAAACTTCACAGATATACAAGTTCCATCATGAAAAAACAATGTTTAAGCAGAAGTTTGATGTGAAAAGGATATATGAATAAGAAAAATAAACAGTTGGTGGTCCATGCTGGTGTCTTGCTATATGCAGAGTGACTGACAAAGATAATACAGAATTGGATGATGCTTCAACTATTGCAGTTGACCCTTTCAACCAACAATTTCTTCCTAACTTTCTACATATACTTGTTAAATTAGCCTAATGTTCATAGTAGAATACTTTGGTTAATTAGGCCCTACCTTTAGGTTTAGGCCTGAGGTTCATCTATATATAATTTATTTGCTCCCATGCAGGGTCTCATACAGAAAATAAACCACATTCAGACCCTCATTATTTGGAAAGATAGGGACAAATGTCTCAATAATAAAATAATAAATGAAAAAAATAATAGTCTTAAATTAGATGTTCAATTATCAATTGTTGTATGTATACCAAGTCATAATGAGAGTCTCCAATTCTTACTGTAGGTACATTATATAATCACCCTATAATCAACACTGCTAAAAAAATTATTAGATAAAATTTAATTTTAAAAATAAAAAATTATTATTATATTGACTTGATTAGATATTATTTTAGATAAAAAAAATTATTGGTACTTAATAGTTTTTATTATTGATAAATAATTTTTAAATTGATATTTAATTAGTTATAAAAGTTTTAACTATCAATTAAATACCAATTTAAAGCTATTTATCAATAATAAAAATTATTTAGATATTAATAATTTTTTTTAATTCCTAAAATAATATATAATTTACTTAATATTTTAAGTTTCTAAAATTAATTTTTATTTAATGATTTTGGGTCTAACACTTATACACAAAATTATTGGAATGAACTAGAAAATTGTATAATTTAATCAACTTGCTAATCTTAAATAAATTTTTATAAACTAACATTAGCTTACAGTTCAAGTGGAATTTAGCACAAATCACTAAATAATATCTCATATTCGAGTTTTATTGATCAAAAGTTATAATTACAAAGAAAAATGGCTTTGAGTACTCAATCAATCTTTTCAACATATATTAATCACCACCCAACTAAGTAAACACTTCATTTTTATTGTGGTAAAAAAATCCTAAAAGGAAACTATTTCATGATGCCCCAAAATAGTTAATAACTTTTTTTCTTTGTTTATGTTAGTTTATGATGACCTAAACATTGTAGTTTATGCTATTGATTCTGAATTATGAATGTTATTGTCTGTAATAGATGGCATGTGCAGTGATAAACAAAGAATTAAATGTGAAAAAAAAAATGATAAACCATTTGCACAGCCCTGTCGTTATTAGGTGGGTTAAAGGCAGAGGACAAAAGCCATTTTTTTCGGTACCTAAAAGGAAATTTTATCCACTAACACATGCCATCAATAAATACACATATACTCAAAGTGGGTAGGGCCAAATCCAACCACTAACCACTGTACATAGTTCATGCCTTAACTTAACTTTAAGTTTAAGATTATATCCAAATTATATTACCAAATATCTCATGCTTAACATGGTAAGTTATGTAATTTTGCAGTAATGCAAAGACCCCAGAATAATCAATGATGGAACATTCTCAAATTTATGTGTATTTATATAGCTTGGGATTAACGCTTATGGCATCTTAATTGGTTCTTGAAGATGAAGCTACAAATGTCATTTTCCTTGCCCAATCTTTGGCCCTCCACACTCATCTTTATTCTTGTTGTACTTCCTCTTTCTTTAGGAAAATTCCCACCATTTGTTTCAAAAATTATTTATGTGAAGAATATTTTTTTTTACAACACTATTTACACACTATAATAAAAGAAAAGAAAATGATGAAATAGAAACCAATTTTTAGAAACAAAAAATAATTAGTTGCTATAGTGACTAAATTATAGACTATTTTAGAGACTAAAAAACATTTGGTTTCTAAATTAGTTTCTATTATTGTTAAATAATTTCTAAATTGGTATCTAATTAGCTACCAAGGTTTTAACTATCAATTATTTAGATTTTAAATTTGATAGCAAAAAACTTGGTTGCTAATTAGATATTAATTTAGAAACCATTTAACAATAATAGAAACTAATTTAGAAACCAAATTTTTTTAGTCTCTAAAATAGTCACTATAACAACTAATTATTTTTTTTATAAAAAAAAATTGTTTCTATTTCATCATTTTCTAGTGACATGAGAGAGATACTAATAGTTTAAAAATTGATCTTTTGGTTTAAATAATGATGGAGTTTACTTGCTTAATTAGCAATTACAAACCTTTAATCACAACTTATTTAGATTTTATATTTGTGTCATTAAAAAATCCATCACAAGTGTGTTTTTCTCTTAAAGAATGCATATTTTGACATAGTTTGAGTATGACACATTTGAATATAAAAATTGAAAGATTTTTTTTTTCAAATTACATAAATATAGAAGGATTTTGGATTTGAAGGATAAAAAGTAGTTGAAAAAATGAGTGATGAAAAGTATATTTATAAATCTAAGTTGCATAATGAATAGTGAAAATTGAATAACTTATAGAAGCATCCCATGGTTTGAGAGGTGGGTGGGATTCTCTTGTATATTACCTAACTATAATGTTACCCGAAATTCAAACTTTCCAAATGTTACATAAAAGCATCACTTTCAAAGCATAAAATTTTCATACTGTGATGATGCCCTCAATGCTCAAAAGGACTTAATTATTATATTGGTATGTTATTAGCTTAATTTAATGGAAGAGGGTGATTCACAGTGGATGGAAAGCAGCTAAAAAATGGGGAATTAAAGATCAGAAATTGTGAGTGAATGGGACAAATAAGAAGAAATGGGAGGAAGAAAGGTTAAGGCATCTTCTTATTATATATTATTCTGAATGGATGGCCTTAAACATACCCATCAAAGTTTTACATGAGACAGAAGGGAATGGATATGTTAGTATCAAAAGTGATTTTCCATCCAATAGATCATCGAATTTGCACATGATATTGTCGGTTTGATGTCAATAGTTTCATTCTTTTCTTCCTCTTGGTTGAATGCTTAAACTAATTAATATTCATGCCCTCTGCCATCCTCATCAATTAATAGCTAAACAGCTAAAGCCTAAATCATAAACTCTAAACACGAATTTTAAATTTGTGAACACGAACTTAAACTCTAAACACAAACTTCAACTTTATAAACTGATTTTATGAGATTAAGTTAAATTTATAATATACTGTTAAATAATATTTATCTCCAAAGGAAATTTCAAGGCACCTTCAATATTCATACAAAAATATTTTATGTAAACTTGACCAAATTTCTTAATCATGTGTATGCATGTTGAATGAAGCTTTTGTTGATTATGTTCACTTAATTATATTGGGAGGGACATGATGAACAGTTGAGATGTCAACTTAACAATGATATTGAAATTTGTTTGATTTTGATTGCAACCATGCCTTGCTGTACTTACACACAAAAGGGTCAACCATCATAACATCGAAGTATTCAATTTGGTTATGTTTGTATAACATAAAATTCAAATATCATAACATTATTTCACTGACTCGTTTTAAAAGTGGAGATCAATACATGGAATCAAGGCTTGGAGATCGTATAATTGTGGTCCTACGGTTCCATGATGTTACTAATAAAAATATGGATTTGTGCTGAGTTTGGTGGCCCTCTCCAAAGAGAAGAAAAACAATGTCTATTATTTGGGATAAGTACATTTTGTTCAGCTTCTAATTGAGTATGCTTCTATTATAGTAGTTCAATTACTTTAAAAGAAAGGGTTTCTCTAAGGTCTCCTTCCCTACCTAAACAAATAATACTTGTTATTCTTCAATCATCTATTTTAATTATTTATTGAATCATATTTGTAAATTATTTGTTTGCATCTTTATTTCAAAAGGTTTAATATATGTCAGGTTTTAATAATGAATTGAAATGTATTTACCAAAAAAAAAATCACAGCAAATACTTTTTTTAAATTAATTGTTGTGATTTTGTGTACAAACATTTTTAATTAATTTTCTCAATTTTATTTCCTGAATAATTGACTGTAGGTACCATTTCCTTGGAAAAGAAATATAAGTAGAAACTTGGATAAATGTTCTTGTTCAATTCAAGTGAACAACAAATTTTTGGTTTTTTTCTTGTCTATTTTCTGGGATTTTATTGGATATGCAATGACAATGTTGCAGCAACATCATTTAAAGTGTATCATCTGATCTATAAAAAAGAAACATTGTCTATAGGTTCAGTAGTGATGTAGGCTCTCCCTAAATATTGTACCGTGTTTAAAGCTAGGGAAAGGGATCATTTCTCCCTCTCTTTTAATTTCTCTGTGGGGAAAAAAGAGCCAACTCAAAACTCCTATTTTTTAATATAAAAAGGCAATGGAATGGAGCCATGATTGAACATTCAGTAACAAATTGAAAAGGGGAGAAATCCTATATTTTGTTTATGACTATACAAGTTGTATTAATAATGCCTATGAACATGTGACTATACAAGTTAATACAACTAAATCGAACAATAAATAATGCATAATTATTGTTTATGAAAATGTGCCTATGAACATTTGTTGAATACAAGTATTTATTTAAAACAAAAATGTTTTAGTTCTAGATTAATTTAGCATACCACACTTGACTGAACAACATCTACATGAAACTCTTGGCGAACATGCATGGGCCAAGAAACGAGACCATAACTTGTTCGCAACAAATCGAAACTCCCTAAATTGGTAGGTAATAGTTAATATAACTAATGATCAAAACTTAAATATACAATCCAAAACCATAATACCTTAAACTGCATATTAGTTTGTACTAAAAATTATCCGACCGAATAAATATTCAAAATGCCTAATCTGATGGAACCCTTGGTTTGTTAAATATTGACCTTAAACCTAATGTATTGGTTATAAAAAAATAAATTAAAAAAGAAAGGGTAAACACATGCATGCAACATTTGATCCTACACCGCAAACAGAAATTCAAAATATAACTTTTTTAAAAGTGTAGAAGCAAAACTTGTGTGCTTCGATGCAAATAGATGGTAGTTTATTGACATATCACAAGATCAGGGAAAACATGCCCATTTAAGTACCCAACCCAAACCCAACACTTTATAAAACACGTGACATCATTGGCATCTGCGCTTATATAATTGTATATTAATAACGAACAGAAATTTTCATAAAAACACATCACCATACCATTAAGTAACATAAACAAATACAAGTCATATTAAGATCACAACATGTGTCAAGTACCACGAAAACAAAACTAACATCAGTTCAACAGGGTAAAGTTTTGAAAGATAGATTATAACGCATGTAAGGTATGGTCATAGAGAGACTCGAGCACTCGGGATCCGTATATGCTGGGATTCCTTCAAAACACTGCGTACAGCGAAGCATCTGGGTTTACCTACAAAACCATTATTCAACTCAGAACATGAACAAAATAAACCCCCACAGCAGGTAGTCTATGCAAAGACACAGCTAGTATACGGCAAATGACAAGAAAAAAAACACGTATACAAAGACTATTATCCAAATTATGCCTTGATGTGAAATGGAAATGGAGCATGGATGAGAAGAACATTAGTCAAGCTTGCTACAGATTAATCATAAGGCATTATTAGCTAATCATTATTAACACTCAACTTTCACACCATTGATCGTATATAGATATAAACAAAAGCACACCATCATCATCATCATGCCGAGTAGAAATATGTTCATAGAAAATTTTAAAGGAAAAACACTAAAAGAATCCCCTAGCCCCCTTATCATTAATAAAAAACATTTTTTATTCAACAAAAACAAAGAACTGTATTTTCCATCATGTTCAATTGAAAATGGTAAGTAAAAATGCACCTTAGGGCAGAATAACTTAAAAAGTGAGCTTCTAAATAAAAACTTTGGACACCTACAAGCTCAACAAAAACTATAATGCAAAGAAATTTTCAATTTGTTTGAAATCTTATGTCATAAAAAGAATACTCCAGAATAAGGAAAACTATAGTCAATAATTGCAATCTAAGCTTAGATATAAATTCAGAGTCAAACAAAAGTAACTTGAGTCACAACATACACTTCCAAATTCAAAAGGCAACCAAAAAGATAAGGATAAAATTTTAATCCGATATTTAAATAAAAAGGTCCTTCATTGAATAATCCAACTAGAATATGTATCGCTAACATCAAGTCTAAGATTTGACGATATTGGCATCAATTATGTCCAACAAAGAAGAAACAGTCAATCATAAACCAGAAGAAAGTTCTTCAGACATTGGATCTATGGTTAAGAAAAATGCATTAGCATAGAATATAAAAAGTTGGCAACCAGTGCTGAAAGCAGGTTAAACAGCTCAACAGCTACATTGTATTTTTCAGCAGTTTAAAACTAAATGTCCAAAGGAATAAAAGATTCTTGACTGTGTATGTTCACTGACAGTACTGACCTTCGTTGATTCCAGGCAGTGTTTCTGTGAGGAACATATTTTTGTTCGTGCTTTTCTGGGGGCAAGTAGTGGAGAGCTGGGGAGCTAAAAGACAAAAGCCAGCAATGTTAAGAGAAATTCTTATGAGCACATAAATAATAGCAATAAACTACATGTAAGAAGATATGCTAAATTTTCACCAGGTGTTGCCAGAAGCTTTGCAGAAATTGGTGGCGCCAGAGTGTGCAAGATAGGAGAACAAGAAAGTAACTCATATCAGAAAGCAGCACATTGGAGACAAAGCATCTGAAAAAATAATATTATAAAAGAATTAGAGAAACTCGATTTATTTTCAACAAAATAATAGATGTAATCTAAAACCTATTCCAAAAATGCCACAGAAAAAGGGTAATAAAATTAAACCTTGATTCACAATCAAACATTCTAAGCAACACCACAGACAGATATGGAGGCAGAGCAGCGAGTGCAACCACCTCCAATACTGGTGCAGGTATTTTGGCTCCCCTTTCCTGCACCAGCAGTAGGAAGTATTTCATTGATTGCTATTCAGAGTCATCAAACACGCCTCCATCATCAGAGAAATCATCAAATGTTCGCATATCAAGCTGGTAACGCAAGATCCCTCCTATCCCTCCAAAACCTCTGCAAAACTGTGAACCTTCTTGAGATTTATTGGTGACAAACTCAAGAGTGCAACCAAACCGTTTGTATTCATTTGCAAACCACTCCAGAAGAGACAACTTCTCCTGAACCTCAAAATCAGCGGAGCTCTCAGGATCCCGAAAATTGCTTTGGTTGGCCTCCTGTTCCTTGTTATAGTGCTTAATGACAATCTCTCCAGAAGCACTATTTTTCAAGGAATATCTGTTCATATCCAGATTTTCCCAGACAATAAGTGTCTCAACAGCACCCATCTCCAACGCTTTCAGGGTATCATCAACCCCAAAAACATACTTTCCTGTATCCTGACTGATTTCCTCAAAGTATTTCCCAATCAATCGTTTCTCCTGGATAAATTTTACATTGGAAAGAATTTCAGCAGACAATTCAATAGCCTGATTAAAACCATTTTCTCCTCCATATGAAACATCAACAACATTAAGTATTTTTGCCTGAAGTCGAGGATCAAACATGTCTGACTGACTAAGCTCAGTTTTGAAATCAGCAGAACCAGCTAGAATTAATCCAGAAACATTGGGTTGACTGGTGGTAGGATTGATATAGAACTGGGTAGCAAGCTCTGCCGTCTTCCTGACATAGTTATGACGCTTCTCCATGCGAAGACGGGCAAAACGCAGAGCTGATTGCCCTCCTCTTCCATGTTTCTTTGGGAGATCCACACTGAATTTATGAAGCACCTCTCTTGTATTACCACTCAATGTCCCAAACAAAGTACCGTTACCATCCATGACAATAAATCCAAACTTGTCATCAGACTCCAGGAGCTCATTCAAAGCTTCAGTGTGAAACTTATTGTCACAGAGATAAAGGGATGCATTAATAGGTCTGAAAGGCTCAAAATCAATAGTGACCTTCTTTTCCTTCCCATCTTCAGTCACAATTGTGCCAGTATACAGAACGAGCCCATTTGGAGGAACCTTGTTATAGAGCTTAAGCCTCTGTTGAGCAGAAGTGATTGCACCTAGCACTGACTGTCGGTTAACCCTACTTTTGATGTTTGAAGCAGTTCCAAACTCATCACCAAGCATCTTCGTGACACGAGATATTTGATCTCGCGGGGGCATGATAAGGGAAATCATACTTGTCCCATTTCCTCTGGCAGCCTCAAGAGCTTTGATCAATTTCTTGATTTTCCACACCTCAATGTTCTTATCAGTCTCGTGACCTTCAGCCATCTTCAAACAATAATAAACCAAAAACCTTGAAAGAAATAAAAAGTACAACAAATAAGTCACATTCATTTCTATATAGATAAAAAAAAAAACATAAATACAGTGTACATAGCCCTAAATATGAATATACCAGTACCAAGTAGAAATACAAACAAACAAAATAGGAATACTTCAATAAAAAAACACCAAGACATCAAACCATCCCATTTATCATAGCTCACCTTCATTCCTCCGAAAACTCATTTATTTCATTTGACACACAAATCAGCCTAAAGGTTTTCATGGAATCATATCATATTAACATTCAAACAGGCTTTTGAAAGTACTCTCATATCCCGCACAATTCCAACATCCCCTAATAGATTGCTACTATCCCCTTAAGTTGCAGCAGAAACAAATAAAAAACACAGGATGTGTGAAATGCAGACATATTTATATCATAGTAATAAAATAATAATAATAAAAAAAAAAAAAACTTTTTTTCTCACTCGGATCCATGTTTGCCTTCTCACTCGTGCCAACTTGCACATAAAAAATTCACACAGTAAACACTACAATAAAAGACTCTAATTATAAAATAGAACGAACCACACACAGATTCGCAATAAGACATATCAACACTAACACACACATACAAAAATACACGCACGTGCGTGCCTCTAAAGCATCACAAATCAGAGTATATCATATCCCATTAACAGCACCATATGTCCATCAAATCGATCCATCCGCACAAAAGAATCATAAAATAATGACAACACGATTACCGACAGCGCCAAAAATCAGAAGCGATTGAAACATTAAATAAAGTACAAAAAATCGAATTATATATAAACATGAGAACGATCATGAAAATTGAGGAATCTGGAGATTGGATTTGGCGAAGAAATTAACCTTTTATGTGGCGGCGGCGAGGGAGAGAAAGAGGCCGCAGAGAGAGATAGAGAAACGTGCCCTAGCGCGCAACTATGGAATGCTTGGTTTGTCCGTAGGGAGAATGTGCATCTGGGGTTTTTGAAGAGCAAGGAACGGTGTCGTCTGACAATGATGCTCCGTTAGCATTTTTATATATGCGGTGCGGTGTGAAACTACCGTTTAGTCCTTACAATTCAACAAATTAATACTTATTTCTCTCGTGCAATTTTATTGCAATTATTATAAACTAGTCACACTGTATTATTACAATTTTATTTAATTTTTATTTTTATTATTTATATATATATTTATATTTTAACTTTTATTTTTATTATTTATATATTTATATTTAATATCAAAATTCATTTCGTAATTCATAATATAAATTTATAGTAATTTTAATAAATATAAATATACATGAGAAAATCACATAAATTATCTAAGTGTACTTACTAATATATTTTAAAATAACATATTTATTAGTTATATATAATAAATTTATAAATATCTTTAATTTAAAAAAATAAATAAAAAAAACCAGTTTAAAACAGAAAAACGATTTTTACAACAAACCCAAAAATCAAAATTAAATTTTTTTTGTGATTAATTTAACAAATTTCATAAATTCAGAGCTGTATAATAATAATTGAAAAAAAATAGTATAAAATAGTAACATACCAATCTCTCTATTATCTTCAAATAATGTGGTCCACGTTAAGTGACAATAAATAAATAAAAAATTAAAATTAAAAAACTATTTTATTAATTACTATATAAAATAAATTAATAAAATACAATATTAATAAAAAAATCGAAATAAATTTGTGTACAAAAAGTTATATCACATGAAGTTATATATAACTATAGATATAAATTTACATTCCCACCAAGTTTTTAGCAAGTGTGTCTATATTATTGTACTTAGTTTAATTTTAACTATATACTTGCTATTTATGAGTAGTTTTACGTTTTAATCTCTTTATTAAAAGTTTGTAATTTCTTTGAAGTTAAAGTTTCTTTATGAAGAATAATGGTTTATCTAATTTTTCTATTATTGTAATTTTAAATACGACATATTTGTATATTAAAATACATATGTTAATATTATTGTTAGTAGAATAAATTAAAAAATATCTCAAAGTATATAAACTTTTTGAAAATACTAATTAGTGTTGTTCTCCCGTAAATGTAGGTAGTAATCTTTCTTCCCTTCTTGATGATAGTTTCATGGACCTTTTATTGCTTATCAAAATCTTTAAAGATTAAATCAATATAATGGGTAACATATGAAATTCAATATAAATGCTCACTTTTTTGCATCAACCGTTCTCCAGTTGCCTTGAAATTTGTAGCATTATCAACCACTACCTGCACTATGTTTTCCTCACCAACAAATTCTACTACATCATCCAACATTTTAAATATTTTTTTTACAGTTTTTGAGATGTCAGAAGTATCTAATAAAACACAATTCCTTTAGGATTGTTCACCAAAAAATTACAAATTGAACGTCTTTTTTTGTTTATCCATCCATCAGGCATGATGGTACAACATGTTCTCTTCCATTAATCCTTATACTCTTGAAGTTGTATATTAGTTTTGTCCTCTACTTGTTTCATAAGCTTCTATTTGATATCATGATATGATGGAGCATTATAGCCAATGCTAATCTACCAAACATGTCACACAGTTTTGCAAAAGTTGGATTTCTAATAACATTGAACGAGATGACACTTGTGTAAAAGAATTAAACAACTTGAGTATCAACTTTTTCTTTATCACCTCTCTTGTTAATTGGATTTAGAGTAGCTTGAACACATCAGTGGATTTACTTTTAAATATCTTGCTTGTGCTACCACTTTTTTCACTCTCTTCCCCACCATCATTTGTCAAAGGTTATTGAACTTTCTTTTCTTCAGTGAGAAATCTTTAGCATCTAAGACAACTTTCAACATTAACACCTTGTTTGCTTCTAGATGTGACAACGGAGGAGGAAGGGGCGAGCGGGAAGAACTTTTGTTTGGATCGGGGTATGTGAGGGCGTGAGTGCGAACGAGCGAGCGGGTTCAGTAGTTTTTTCACTTCTCGCAAAATTAAGAAGATTTGCGTTGATTGTAGAGACACAAATAGACATTTATGTTGCTACCTTCCATCAATTCTAATATTAAACAATGTGTGCATTAGTGAGTTTTCAGTTTTTTATTACAGCGTCGGGTGCAATAGTTTCCTTCTTCTTTCTGAATTTTCTTTGTAAATTAGTGCATAATCAATTTTGTTATCCTTGTAAATTGATGCAAAATCGATTTTCGATTTTTCGAAATGGTACAGAATTGATTTTTCAATTTTTCCAAATAGAGCAAAAGATGATGGAAAGGTTTGTTATATTATTTTGCAAACAATGTTCAGAATATATACACATTTTTTGTGTAAAGAAAAGGACAAAAGAGAATAACAGAAAAATACAACTCATGGGTACACCTCATTCTCTTTCTAGAAAGATCTAAAAAATTAGAAAACACTGCATAATAAATTGGGCTGAAATTATTTTGTTTAGACTGTTGTAGAACTTTCTTTTAGCCCCTCACAAGTTGGAGGTTGGAAGATGTCAAGAAGCTCCAACTTGGATAAATTGGAGTGAAACAGTCGTGGTAGAAGGGCTTTAGTAAGGATATCTGCTAACTGATGTGAGGAAGAAACTGGTAGAAGAAGCATGAGTCCACTAAGTAGTTTTTCACGAACAATGTGGCAATCAATCTCTAAATGTTTTGTTCTTTCATGAAAGACGGGATTGCCAGCAATGTATAAAGCGCTTTGCTTATCACAATAGAGGACATGATTCTTAGTGATAGGAATTCTCAAATCATCAAGAAGGAAAGAGAGTCATTGAAGCTCGCAAGTGGCAGAGGCAAGGGCCCTATACTCGGCTTCTGTGGAAGATCGAGAAATAGTAGATTGTTTCTTGGCTTTCCATGACACCAAAGAATTGCCAATAAAAAAACAGTAACCAGTGATGGAACGTCGTGTATCAATACATGTGGCCCAATCAGCATCACTGAATCCAAAAATTTGTGTTGAAGACCTACGACTAAAAAATAAGCCTTTTCCAGGGCATCCTTTCAGATATCGAATTACTCTTAAAGTAACTTGAAGATGAGTCTGAGTAGGTGTGACCATGAATTGACTGAGTTTCGCAAAGGCTATATCAGGTCTAGTGGTAGTTAAATATATGAGACGCCCCACCAGTCGTCGATATGACAAAGGGTCAGGCAAAGGTTCACTAGAGTCCTGATGAAGACGCATGAAGTCATCCATTGGAGTAGAAAAGGGTTTGCAACCCATGAGACCAGAATCCTTAATCAAGTCCAGACAATATTTGCGTTGACAAAGAGAGATGCCTTGGCTGGAGTGAGCTACTTCTATTCCCAAAAAATATTTCAACTGGCCAAGATCCTTTATATGCAAATGAGAATGGAGAGTGGCTTTAATCTTAGTGATCTCAGAAGCACAATTTCCAGTGAGCACAATATCATCGACATAAACAATGAGAACAGTGAAAACATAACTAGTATTTTTTATAAATAAACTATGATCAGCATGGGCTTGAGCATATCCCGAAGATTGCAGTAAAAGAGATAATTTTTCATACCATGTGTGACTTGCTTGTTTCAGACCATAAGAAATTTCTTGAGTTTGCAACATTGATTAGAAGAATAATTGGATAGTCCAGGAGGTATCACCATATAAACATCTTATAAAATTTCTCCATGAAAAATGCATTACTGACATCAAGTTGTTGTAATTCCCAATTGTAATTCCCATGTTAAAATCAGGAGGTTCATTATGCAATAATTCAAAAGGAGTTTTATTTTGAATGACAGGAGAAGGAACACGATTTATCAAAAAAACTACATGTTTAATAGCATAGGACAAAAAATGTTTTGGAATATTAGATTGAAACATGAGTGCCCTAGCAACATTAAGGATGTGTTGATGTTTTCTTTCTACGCGTCCATTTTGTTGAGGGGTATATACACAACTTGTTTGATGTAAAATACCTTTGGATGAAAAATAATTCTTTTGAAAAAACTCAGGCCCATTGTCCGAACGAATACATTTAATAGTGTTGTGAAATTGAGTTTCAATTAAAGCAACAAAATTTTGGACATGCATTTGGACTTCACTTTTTTATTTTAATAAGACAACCCATGTAAAACGATTAAAATCATCAACAATGGTTAAAAAATATTTATGACCATGAATAAAAGTTTTAGAAAAGGGTCCCCAAATATCCATATGGACTAAATCAAATAATTTGCAAGATCTATTGAGACTTGGAGAGTATGAAAGACGTTTTTGTTTAGCTAAGTGAAAAATGTCACAATTGTCAACAACATCTTAGAAATAAAAGGAAAGGTCATGTGCAAAACATTGAGACGATTTCCGAAAAGGTGTCCTAGCCTAAAATGCCAAAGATTGGTGTTAGTGATAGGGGGGTGAAAGTATTGATGGAGACTTTGGGTGGTGGTTATGGATGTCAAGAGGTGTCAAACTCACAGGATAATTGATGTCCAAGTGATAAAGCCCTTGTTTTAATTGACCCAAACCAATCGTCTTCAATGATCTTGTTTCCTTTATATAACAATTGTCATTAGAAAATATCAAAAAGTAATTAAGAGAAGGAATGAGTTTAGAAATTGAAAGAAGATTAAATTTAAAATTGGGAATGTAAAGCACATCATGAATAACAAAGTTTGGACTAATTTGAACAAAGCCAGAAAAATGTGCAAACAAATAGGTACCATTAGGTAAATGGATTTGGACAGGTTTAATTTGAGAGTAATAAAGAAAAAATTTAAAGAGGAGGTAATATGATCAGTTGCACCGAAATCGATGACCCAAGAATTATTTTGTGAGTGTGTGACATGAATAGTGTGGTTGTTGAACAGAATATGATGTGGGTGTGTGCGAGATGTGGTGCAAAAAGTAGAAGAAATACTAATACACATTGGGTCAACAGAAGCTGTTTGGATGATATTGGCCCGTGAGGGCTAGACAGAACCAGAACCATAGGTCTCAGGATGCTGTTGCGGTTGCTGGAGGAGTCTAACGAGAGCTTGATATTGGGCCTGTGACAAGTGAATACCAGGTCCATTAGAAGCAGAACCCTCAATGCTGGTGGTGTTAGAACCAGAACCCTCAATGTTGGTTAGATCGTTGATGACATTGTTGGCGAGATTGTTAACGGCACCTTCACGCAAGTTGAATCGTGGACGACCCGGGTATCGGGGATGACCTGGTGGGTAACCGTGTTTCGCATAGCACGCTTCGATGGTGTAGCCGGTGCGGTGACAGTAAACGCATATCTTACTGTTGTTGCGATTACTGTTTGTTGGATGAGATTTTGGAGGTCCGCCGTCGCGCCCCTTATCGGAAGGGATGAAGCTGGAATTGATGAATGCGTTGGGTTCTACGTCAACAAGAGGAAGAGAACGTTAATCCTCCTGCTGCACAATCATGGAGAAAACATGAGAAGCTTGCAGCAAGGGTTCCATGAGAAGGATTTGGGAACGAACGACGGAGAATCGATCATCCAATCCTTTGAGAAAGCGAATGATGAAGTCTTGTTGATGATACATCTTGGCTGAATAGGTACATGGAAGGAAATGACGGTAATTATCAAGCTCTTCCCATAAAGATTTGAGGGAGGTGTAGAATTCTGGAACTCTGCAATACGAAGAAGGTCACCCTGAGAGAAACGTTCTTTAAGGTCATTCTAGATGGCTATAGCACTTTCAAAGAAAATCACACTTTGGGCAATAGGTTGAGACAGAGAGTTGAGCAGCCAAGACATGATTAATGTATTGCAACGTTCCCATGTTGGATACAAATGATCAGTGAGTGCAGGTTCAGTAACAACACCTGTCAAAAAAACCCATTTTGACCAGTGAGGACAGGGGTAATGGATACAGAATTGGGTCCTTCACTGGGATGGATATAATAAGGGTTGGAGGGATGAAGACTGGAATTTGTAATTCCAGGATCAGTAGAGTGAACCTCAGACATGGAGAAGGTATTTGCAGAGCTCTGATACCATGTGAGAAAACAAGGCAAACACAGAAAAGCACAGAGCAAAAGATGATGGAAAGGTTTGTTATATTATTCTGCAAACAATGTTCAGAATATATACACATTGTTTGTGTAAAGAAAAAAACAAAAGAGAATAACAGAAAAATACAGCTCATGGTACACCTCATTCTCCTTCTAGAAAGATCTAAAAAATTAGAAAACACTGCATAATAAATTGGGCAGAAATTATTTTGTTTGGACTGCTATAGAACTTTCTTTTACATTCCTCGATCCGTCCCTCTCCTCATGCCACGAGGATGGATGCTCTCCCTTGTCGTCATTCCCTTCCAACCATCGCGCCCGCTCCTGACTCTTCTCCCTCATCCTCTTACCGTTGTCCCGCTTCACCGTTAACACTCTCCCGTGAAACTCTACGCCGGGTCACAAACAATAAAACTACTGGGCCAGCTGAAACCGACATAAGAAACGTGGTGCAAATAGCGAAGTTGTTGGGCAAGCCGAATAGGTGCAGGTTTTTTAGAAAAAGAACTAGAACCATAAAGTAGCAACAACCGTGAAATGATGCAACAAAGTAATAAATAGAATATAAAGAAATCATGAAGTTTTGCAACCTCTTACACAATTTAACTAACATTAATAAAACTCATTATCATTAAAAACTTCATAAAGATCTATCCTATTATCTTTCTTCATAAAGATCTATCCTATTATCTTTCTTCATAAAGATCTATCCTATTATCTTTCTTATTGTATAGAATAAATTATGCGGTATCATTGCTTCCAAAACAGTGTAATCGTGGTTGAATTGAACACGAAGCCGCACAATACATGCTTCCATTGCTCGAAGTCTCTCATGTTTGATAAGCTGTCATCGTTTTTCAAACACCTTCGAAGGTGTCGTTTAACAAATGCACTATCTAAGACGAGGTGGTTCATCCATTTTGAAGTGCACCTGAATCACATGAGATCCTTTACTGGAACCCTTGACAAAATCTCCATCATCACTTCTTCGGGAAGAAATGCCAAACATTGAGATGATGAAGACATTTATGTGATGAGATGCACACAAAGAAAGAAGGACAAAAATCCTAATTTACACAAACGTGTCAAAGTTAATTTGTTCAGAGAAAAATTGCAGATCCTATAAGCAAAGAAACAAAAGATCTGGGTCAATATATATATTAAGAAAAAATATATCTTCTAAGTTTAGAAAAAATAATTTATTAAAAACACCAGAAAAAATATTTTTTTAGATAATCCGTTATAATAATATAATGATATATATTAAATTTAGAAATAAAATATTAATTTATTGAATTTTTGGGCAAGTGTAACTACTACTTGATTAAAGTTGAAGTTTAAAAAAGAGAGAAAAAATGTCAGTACAAAAATATTTAAAGAGAAAATAAAGTGATCTGAAGATATACTCAACCACATATATTAAAATCAATACCTTAGTTATCATATTGAAATATGTTACGTTACTTTTTTTTTTTTTACTAAAATTTGTTATAAATTACAAACTTATATGGTGTTTGCATTTTTTTATTTAATTTGTTTTATTAAAAATTCACTTCAGTTAAATATAAAAATCAAATAAGTTTTTGTTTGGTTTAATTTAATACAAAATTCAAAAATTAAATTAAAATAAAATTTCGGAGCTCTGTTTGAATTAGTTTTAAGGATTTCAGTTAATAACAACTTATTATTCTTTAGTAATTATTGTTATATAATTTCAAAAAAAAATTGTATTTATATATAAATGATATAATCCTATAAATATATTGTAATTACAATATAATGAGTAAAACTGCCTTTAAGAAATATGAAATATTTGTTAGTTGTACCGGGTAGGAGCTCGGTCCTCGAGTAGGTAGGAGTCAGCTCGACCATGGACCTGAAGTTAAGGTAGCGGTGTTGGGTCTGTTTGGTTAATGGGCCTATTTTTCTAATGATGTGCTATGATTTAAATTCAAGTTTATGTGTTTAAAGATAAAATACAAAAAGATATTTTCTAAATATATAAGATAAAATATAAAGAGATATTTTATAAATATATAAGATAAAATATAAATAGATATTTTATTTGTTTGCGTAAAATACGGATAGATGTTGCTAACCCTAAAAAGATAAGGAGACTTATTTTCAGTTAATATTTTCTTATATCAAGTGCAATTGTTGCATGTGCGGTTATAAAAAAAGGGTTGAAACCCTAGGTGAAGGTAAGCTGTTTTTACACACTACCTTGAGAATTATTGAGAATTATTGTTGTTTTTGTGAGCCTTTACTGACTTGAGCATCAGAGTGTGATCGACCGTTAGAACACCCTCTGTCTTAACAGGAACAACATCCAAACATTAAAGAAAGCACAAGTTCCACCACGAGATTCGCCCGCAGAAGTTTACCGCCAAGAACATTAGTTGTTAATTAACTTTTAAATATAACATTATATTTAGATATAGTAAGTAATTTGGTTTAGTTTTTAATTTTGAATCAAACAACTTATTTTCAAATAAGTTTTTGTGTAGTTTTAATTTAAAACAAAATCCAAAATTAAATTAAATCAAAATTTTGGAGCTTGAATTAGTTTTAACGATTTCAATTATTAACAACTTTTTAAACACGGTTTAAATGTCAAACATTTTATAATGAAAAAGTTATCAAATAAATAGAAAAATTATTCTTTTATATAATTATTGTTATATAATTTCAAAATTTTCTTGTATTTATATATAAATTATATAATCTTATAAATATATTATGACGTGTTTCTACATTAAAATACATATTGATGCAAGTAACTACAAATGTTAATATTATTGTTAGTAGAATAAATTAAAAAATATCTCAAAGTATGTAATTTTTTTTTGAAAATTCTAATTAGCATTGTTCTACCGTAAATGTAGGCAGTAATCATTCTTCCCTTGATTGTAGTTTCATGAACCTTTTATTACTTTTCAAAATTTTCAAAGATTAAATCAATATAATTGGCAACATATGGAGTTCAATATAAATGCTTCCTTTTTTGCATCAATAGTCTCCAACTGTCTTGAAATTTGTAGCATTATCAGCAACTACCTGCACTATATCTTCCTCACCAACAAATTATACTGCATCATCTAATATTTTAAATACTTTATCTACAATTTTTGAGATGTCAAAGGTATCTAATGAATAGAGAAACACAATTCCTTTAGGATTGTTCACCAAAAGTTACAAATTGAACGTCTTTTCTTGTCTATCCATTAATCTTTATACTCTTGAAGTTGTATATTAGTTTTGTCCTCTACTTGTTTCATAAGCTTCTCTTTGATATCGTGATATGATGGAGGTTTATAACCAATGTTATATCTACCAAACATGTCACACATTTTTGCAAAAGTTGGATTTCTAATAATATTGAAAGGGATGACACTTGTGTAAAAAAAATCAACAACTTGAGCATCAACTTTTTCTTTATCACCTCTCTTGTATATTTGATTTATAGTAGCTTGAACACCGTTAGTGGATTACTTTTAAATATCTTGCTAGTGCTACCACTTTGTTAACTCTCTTTCCCACCATCAATTTGTCAAAGGTTATTGAACTTTCTTTTCTTCAGTGAGACATCTTTAGCATCTGAGACAACTTTCAACATTAAAACTTTGATTTTTTTCTGGTTGATACACAAGGTTCAAAGTCACATCTAGTTCCGACAATATGATGTTTGAATCTGAAAATGCCTCCATTAAATATCTTTGAGTAGTAATTAGATTTCACTTTTTTTTCCGTTCCTTGAAACATCATTTTCATAATTCCATCCTATGTCTGTTATATTTTCCGCAAAATTCTTACTTTTAGTTGGTAGTGGAAATGTTGAATTTGTACCACCATGACCAGAATTTGAATCACTTCGAGAGATCTTAATTTTTTTTACTATAATATCAAATCAATAAAAAATAATTTATTCCCAAATAAAAAAATCTCCAACCAATTTGCCAAAAATAATAAAAACAACAATCTGCCCAAAAATCCTCAAACCCAACCTAAAAATAATCCTAAACCCAATCAGCTAAAAAACCCAACCCAATTTAAAAATCCTCAACCCTAAACCCAATATGCCAAAATTATGTTATTCTAACCAATATAATTTTAATTAATACATTTGTTTTCATCAAATGATTAAATTGTTTTTCAATCATTGTAACCTTATATAGGGATGTAATATAATTATTTTAAAACAACAAATTTCATAAGAGAGAAAAATAGAAAATTTTAAAATCTTTAGTAGAGATTGAGTTTGCTTTTTAGATAATTCTTGTGCTATAAAGAATGTTTATGAGTTTGTATTTCTATTGTGCTTCATTTGTAACAATTCAGGTGTATTCAACCCTTATTATTGTATTTTGTTGTAAAGTAGATTCATATAGGGTTTATGAATTGTGTGGCTAAGAGCGTGTGTGTTCTTGTAGGATTCAAGATCAACACTCTTGATTGTTTATTGTGTAAACCTTTGTGTTTGGTTTAGTGAATTCTCAGTAGTTTGGTGAGGACTGCATGTAGCTCTCGGTGTGAGAGTGAGCCTATAAAATCTCCTATACAATCTCTCTCTCACTATGATATCTATTATCTATTTTATTTATTACTTTATAATGTTCTGCATTTAAATCGATCGGTTAAATTCATGTAACAACTAGTTTATATTTTGAATATATATTTGTTGTGTTTTTTATAATCGATTGAAGGATAAATTAATTAGTTGATTTTATTAAGTTTTCAATCTGACTTCAGATTTTGCGAATTTTTTTGGAAAACAATTTCTAGGCCACCTATTTTAACACTAAGAAGGTTCATAGATAACATTGTTACATTTACTAACAAATTAGTAAAGAGTACTTAAGTGTGTAAACATCGAAATATGTTATCCCTCATTAGCGAGCCACCCTATGATCAATTGATTAATACTTATGATTTATTTGCCTAAGCTAGGAGTGACTTTTTAATAAAAAATACTTGCTTATTAGCCAAGAGTGAATTTTGTTCAACAAATAATTTTAAACGAGTTAGGAAAAAGTGACTATGATTCAAAATAATACTTGATTTTAGCTAGAAGTGACTAAGTGTCAAAGAATACCTAAACGAGGTTAGCTAGAAGTGATTACATTCCCAAAGAATACTCAAAGCGGTTAGTCAAAGAATGCTCAAAGAGGTTATCCTAAAGTGACTATGTTCTCAAATCATACTTGAAGGAGTTAGCTAGGAATGACTATGTTTCCAAAGAATACTTGAAGGGGTTAGTGAGAAGTGACTACGAGCTAATCAAGAGTTACTACTATATGAAACAATACTCGTATAGATTAGCTAATAGTGGTTACGGGCCAAAATATTACTCATTTTGTATTTCATATATTAGTCTGTTTAATGAAACTTTTGTTTGATTGAAAATTAGACATAGTATACTTTGTTAAACGAGTTAACATAGAAATATATTATGTATTTCTCTCTTATCTTTTTTATATTATATGTTATTAAATAAAATTAAATTAAAAAACATTTTCAAACAATTGAATTTGTTAAACTTAAAATGTCTTATTAATCTCAAAGAAACCATCCTTATTAAAAGGTCATGACAAATTGTTTATTCTATAAAATTATTATTTAACTACACAATATTAGATAATACCTACGAATTTTATTTATTTATTTTTAAATATGATCCAACTATCCTATTTCCTACCTAAATGCATAAACAATACAAATAGAAAACAACTAATATCAAATAAAGCTAAATTAGTTAAGAGAGTCACTTTTATCAATTTTTTTTTTAAATAAGAAAGAGTTACTCTAATTTCATAGCATATAACTAATTATTACGTGGAAATGTTAAAGAAATGGAAAAAAAAAGGAGAGATTGTGTTTTTTTTTTCTTTGCATGCAAATGTAATAGGAGACAAAGAAAAGGCTTTTATACTTTCAAATTGACTTTATATTGATCCCTTAAAAACCTTTTTAAATTATTCCTTCATAACTTGTAAGGAAATACACTATAACAAAAAGAAAGAAAAGATAATGTGAATTTATAACTTCTTTGAGATCTTTGTAGCTTTCTCTTGTAAAATAAAAACTTAATTTATCAAAACTCTTATAGTAGAAACACAAACTTAATTTATTTCTATGAAAACTCTAAAATGTCATTATTTATCTTTTGTTTTAATAATATATCTACCTTTTTATTCTGGTCAAAAATTAATGTTTGGTCTTATCTTATTACCAAACATATAAAAAAGAGAGTAAAACACTCATAGTAAATAAAAGAATAAGAGGGATGAGCTAATTAAAAAAAAAAGTGTAGGAAATATATGTAGTATCAAACTGAACAAATTTAATAAAAAATGTTCATTTAAGAAAGTTAATTTGGAGGATTATATGTAATTTTCCATTTTTAATAGAAAATTAAAGATTAAATTGAAACTATAGATTTTTTAATTTTAAATAACGAAATAATGAAAAACTATAAAATAAAATTATAGACTGAAACTTAATTAAAGGTATATTATGTTTATCTATGAAAATCTTCCAATTTCAGTAATTATTGAAAAAAAAATTTCTCAAATTAAAAAAGCCGGCACCGGAGTCATTTTGGAACTCGGGCGAGTCCACTCACCCGAGCCAAGTAAACAGAAACTCGTCTCTCACTCACGAATATACAAAGCGAAGCAAAAAGTAACATCATCGTCTCCTCCTGCTAGAGACAGATCTCAGATTCTGTACGCTAACGTAGAGAGAAGAGAGAGAGAGAGAGAGAGAGAGAGGGAGATGGCAACTACGACGTCGTCTTCAAGTAATGAAACGCCGGAGACGAAGAAGAAGAAGAAGGAGTGTTTGGGTTGGATAGAGTGGTTAAGAGGGTGGTTCTATTTGGTCTACGAAATGCTCTTTCAGCGCATCATGGCCAGCCATTTACACAACCCCATGCCACTTCCTCCCATCAACGACCTCACTTGCATTGTCACAGGCTCAACCAGTGGCATTGGTCTCGAAATCGCAAGGTTCAATTCCCTTTTAATTCAATTTGATGCTTTTAAATAATGGGTTTTGTTTTTGGCAGTAAAAACTCGAGCTTTGGAATTTTAATGAACTGGGTTTATCTGGGGTGGGCAGTTGTTGTGTGATAATTGGTAAAAGAGTGGTTTTGGGAAGTGGGTCTGTCTTGGTTTTGTGGTTGTAAAGGAAAGACCTTTGATGTTGGTTTTGGTGATAGGTTATAAATGATGTTTAACATTTTGGTTACTGTGAGAACTGAGCCTTATTTAGCATGGCTAGGTAGGTAGGCCCACTGTGGACTGGCTTGTAGTGGTTGTATAAGAGGTTCTCAATTGTTTCTTCGGGAGAATCTCCATCACTTGTTTGTCAGGTTCTCACTTGAGAACCAGGTGATCGTTTGGAGGAGGGTGACAACTTTCAATTGCAAGAATTGGTTCTTATTCAAGCAATCTGGTCCTATGATTTAAAATAGTTTAATTAATCTTTTGGTCCTTATACTTGTGCCAGCTTTTCGGTTTAAGTATTATTATGTTTTAGTTTCTATACCCGCAATTTTTTTATGTTTTAGTCCTGATGTCTCCATTTTGTGGCAGTTTTATACTGCTAGAAAACTAACAAGGACCAGTGCAAAAAATGGTTGGTACGGGGACCAAATCGAAAAGCTTTTAGGTACAGAGACTGAAGTTGACACAGATATAGAGACCAGAAGATATTAACCTTTAAAAAGTCATTTTCTGACATAATATAAGACAAGTGCTTAAATGATTTCATCGTTGGAGTAGAAAATTCTTAAATCTGATGAAACATGTTAGACCTGCTAAAAGTGAGTTAAGAACCTTCACTTTAAGTGTATAATTGGAGATACTGTAACTAGCGGATAACAATTCTATATTGATTTTAGTTTATGTGTATAGTTTGATTTATTTTAATTCAATTATTTTCTTTTTGTAAGTAATTGTTGAAAATAGGTAAGGTATATGAGTTTGGGTCTCTTCTTGGTTTAAATTCTAGATTGAACATTATGAAGTGTGAGCTTTTAAGTTTAGAAAAAAATGGATATGATGCATTTATTTCGTTGTTCTTCACATCGTGCAGGCAATTGGCACAGTCAGGTGCCCATGTTGTTATGGCCGTGAGGAACACAAAGGCAGCTCAGGAGTTGATCCAGAAGTGGCAGATTGACTCTTCAGGACTGAGTATTCCTCTTAATGTCGAGGTAACTTGTATATCCATTACTCATTATTGTGTGAGGAGCATTATATCAGCACTCTTGGAGCATGCTTTGCTAAATCATCTATGATGATTATGATCCATGGAATTTCTTATGTGTTTAACTGTGTTTGAATTAACTTATTCTGTTACAAGCTTTTATACATGACGCTCTAAAGAGGGATTTTGGTTGAATATTTGTTTTAAATGCTAAATAAGTTTAACAATGTGTTTCTGGATACTTATTGTCATTGACATTTCTTTTGGTTTATGAAGGTAATGCAAGTTGATCTTCTCTCGTTGGACTCTGTTGTGAGGTTTGCTGAAGCATGGAATGCACGCTCAGCACCCTTGCATGTTCTCATCAATAATGCTGGAATTTTTTCCATTGGAGGTTGGTATTTCTGATCAATCAAAGCCCGTTTCTGTATTTTAGCCTTTCTGTTAATCATTCTTAACCTGAAACAGCACCAAGTACTGGCTCTATCCTTTAATGATTTGAGTATTTTTGCAATAATTTTTTGGATTACCTGTTGAATTATACTCATCCTTTTCTTTTTCATCATTTGTATTGGCAAAATTATCAGAATTAACAATAATAACTTCTTCATTGATCACAAATGTAACTAATCCACTCACTTTTTTGTTCATATTCAGAGCCACAAAAATTTTCCAAAGATGGTTATGAACAGCACTTGCAAGTGAATCATCTGGCTCCTGCGTTGCTTTCTATACTTCTTTTGCCATCCCTTATTAGGGGTTCTCCTAGTCGCATTGTTAATGTGAATTCCGTTGTAAGTCTTTCGCTATTTGAGCATTATTATGTGATAGCCCCCATAGGGTTCAACCTGAATTATTGTCAATGGCGGACGGTGGGAGGCCAAAATTCAACCATTTAAACACACCACTGTGGTTTATGGCACTGCCATATAATCCATAAGTTTTCATATTATTATTGCCTGTGATTTATATACTATACTAATATGCATGAAAAATTATTTTTATTTGGGTAGATGTTTGTTTGACTAATTCAACATTTATTACTTGTTGGTTTTTTATACTTGATCTTCTTAAAATATAATCAGTAATCTAGAGCTATTCAGTTTGCAATGATGAGGAATTGAGGATTAATGCTTTCTAGAATTCAAATTTAGTAGCAAATTACTTATTATGAATGGTTAAGTTAGTTTAGAAGACATCTTTCTTCTGTTTAGGTGCATTTCTCGGGGTAGTGAATCCTGGTAGGTATGTGTTGACTCACTGTTTTGTAGTAAAATTTGTTTTACAGTTAAAAAAATGAGACACATGTAAACACTATAATATGTAATTTCCTTTAATTCCGAGTTACTTTGTTTTCTTGTATTTTTTCAGTATATTAATGTCACAAGTTAAACTTTCTATTTTGGTGTATTATCAACTTTTGCATGACTTTTTAATTAGCTTGAGACAACATCTTTGTATAATACTCTTGCTCAAATGTATCTTGCTATCCAATGCATAACTATCAGCGGTTTAGTTGCAAAAATATGTGTGTGATTCTTGCTCGATGAAATAATTTTGTACCAAAATTCCAAATATAAAATAAGCCTTATAAAATTGTTGATAATTGATTAATTGGTGTATTCCAAAGAATTAAAAATTGGATGCTTAATAAAAAGGAAACATATCAGATACGAAATGAGTGCAGAAATAAAGACTGTACATTGATGTTTGGCAGGTATTTAATATTCTCTATAATGTTATTATCTTTCTGTTTAACTGTTCTATGATTTTTAACTGTTGAATATTGATCACTTTTCTGTTGTGATCAATGTAAAATAATTCCTAGAAAATAAAGAATGTATTTTGTCATGATCAATATGACCCTAAGAAAATATCAGAGTGCTTTATTTTCTATTCCCCTCTTTTTCTGTAGATGCATCATGTTGGTTTTGTTGACACTGAAGACATGAATGTCTCATCTGGAAAAAGGAAATTTTCTAGTATGGTAGGGTACTCAAGCAGCAAGTTGGCAGAGGTAACTTGGTTTAAATGTTTTTGTCATTTCGATGGCTTCGTCTAACGAACTTTAGTGGAATTATGTGTAGTTATTTTTGTCCTGCTAAATCTTATTTACTTAGCTTTATAAGTTGTCAGCAATTAATTATTACTAATGTCCTTCTTGCATGTTAATATTCTTAGAATTAAAGCAAAAATAAGTATGCTATTGAATGAGTTTACACACACGTGTTTAACAACTACATGTATAATAATGTACACTAATTTTAGGATACTGAAGTACAAAACATTTATGGATTTTTTTTTTCAGCAAAACAAAACAATTATGGATTAATCAGAAAATTTGTAACATTAATGGGATATTTATTCATTTGGGAATAATTCTGTATTGTATTTTCAATGCTGCCCATCACTAATACATCAAGAGACTGGATATATATTGCATACTTAAAAGATAAATTTTCAGCATTTTTTACCTTATTATATTTGCATTTTGTTTAGTTTTTGATAGATGGAATCCATGTTCTTCCTGTATATTTCCTTTTGTGTTGATTCTTATAGTCTGGTTATTGATATTGACTTCTAAAATTTAGTCTTACCGATCAATGTTGCAAAATCACATGAAGAAGATGAATTGCTTGGTTTACCACTCATCTCGAAGTTGTGAATGAAACGAGACTTGGCATTTTCTGTTGCAGATTATGTTTAGTAGTATTCTTAATAAACGACTCCCTGCTGAATCTGGCGTCAGTGTATTGTGTGTATCACCTGGAATAGTCCAGACCAATGTTGTAAGTCTTTTGACAACTTTGAATGTATCTGGATGGAACATGTATGATTTTACTCTTAATCTTTCAATATTTATTTTTGTTTTTGTCTTTACAAATATTTGTCAAATTGAATATAACTTCTACAGAAAACCTTCAGAAATCATCTTTTGCAAGAGATTAATTCCCTGTTAATTTTCTCATGTCGTTTGCCAGAAGGAAAAAGGATCAGGAACATGATTGGTTATGAACATGATACTCATAGATGTATTGTGTTGATTATCTACCTATCATTGCGTTGAGCTAGAGCTAATGCAACTAGCAGTCTTATGGAACATATTGGCTTTTTTTGTTGGGTTGATGTTCATTTTAATGTGCATATGTATGTAGATGAGCAAAAATTAACTAGGGATGAAAATATTTCTTTAATAACTCAACCATTTGTTCTTTGGTAGAACAATCTTTATGTCGATTAGATTGCAGAGCTTGTATGTAACTTGAGGTTGGATAAATAAGACTCTGAGAGAACTGTATACAAATACCTAAGTCTAAATAAGTAAATTATATTATTCATCATAATTAGTGTTATGTTTTTGTTGCTTCATTTTCGAGTTCAGATTTCTGCTAGGGTTGTTTGGAAAAATTAGCTGATAAACAAAGTTGATAAACTAAATTTTAATTGAAAACTGTCTGGTTAGTTTATTTATTTTAAGTATTTGATCAAACTTACTAGTAAATTACCCGATGAATGTAAAATGACAAACATACATTAATGAGATTATATATATATATATATATGTATATGTATATATATGTGTGTATATTTTAATTTTGTGTACAAAAATATTCTTCTGCATAATTATAGTTTTAGATTTGTTAAATACACTCTAGGGCCCTCTTGGAATTATAACTTTATTATCATGATTTATTGCTGCTATAGCAAGTATGATTTGTTGATTGAAATAGCTGATTGCAAATCTGAGGAATTGAAAGAGATGACAAAATTGGGTTACCCAGCCTGATGCAAGCTGCTGGCTATATTTTGCTGGGCCAAAAAGGCCTGGTTTCAGTTTTGGCTTCTAAAATAATGTCCAAGCATGTTGAAAGCCCAATATTTTGGGCTCTTAGTGGACTAAACTTGAAAAAGGTTTTAGGGTTAATTTGGGCTCTAAATTTAAAGGCTAAACTATACATTCTATTTCTATCTGATTGTTACAGCCCTATCCTCCCATTTTACCATTACTCTGTAGTTATGTGAGACTTGTTAGTTTCTTTGTTGCATAATGGGATATATCCAGTTATTGATTCCTTGATTTTTCTGCATTATTTTATAAATCAAGCTTTTGTTTTTGCTTATATTTTCAACCCTATCTATTTCAGGCAAGAGATCTACCAAAACTGGTTCAAGCTGCGTATCGTTTGATCCCTTACTTCATCTTTAGTGCTCAAGAAGGTCTATTTATTCAATATTTTCAAACTAGAACTATAACAACTTTGCAATCCGATTCTATAATCAACTGTAACCATATATTTGATGGAATGTTTCGTAAAAGTAAAAGATATTCAGGACTAACTATGAATACATGTCACTTGTGCTGGAATGCAGGTGCAAGGAGTGCTCTTTTTGCTGCCACTGATCCTCAAGTTCCGGAGTATTGTGACATGTTGAAAGCAGACGAGTGGCCCGTTTGTGCCTTTATTTCTCAAGATTGTCGTCCGGCAAATCCATCAGAAGAAGCACACAGTGTTCAAACATCATACGAAGTGTGGGAGAAGACATTAGAGATGATTGGCCTTCCTTCAGATGCTGTGGAGAGGCTTTTAGACGGGGCAGAAGTTAAATGCCGTTATGGACAAGAACAGTAATCTAATTTACAATGATGACTACAAAACAGTTGATTAGCCGAAATGTCGCCACGTCCTCGCCCTTAATCTGTAAGGGCATTTACATTATTTATAGATAGCAGTGAGCTTTTTCATTCTTAGTATGTGGGAGAGAAGAACCCTTCTTTAATTTTGGACATCATATGTGTACATCCATTTTGATCATATTTATGCACTAAAGTTTCACTTGTTACTCATTGGGAGAATTTAACCAAACAAGTGTTTTTGGCCTTGAAACTTCTGATGGGCACGCATAGGAGTAAGAACTGAATTAGTAGGCACTATCTTGTTATAGTTATTTTGACCATTGTCATAGATTACCCTCCTAAATAAGCGAGTGGGTTACAGCAATAGTATTGCTTTCAATTTTAGAATGTTATCTTGCAATTCTTGCTTTCTCAAGAGTTGTAACCTTGCTTGCTCTTAACTTGTTTTATAAGCTCTCTAATTCATCAGAAATGTTTGGCATTTTTCTGTGAGTCGGTTAAAAATGATTGTTGGACATAGAGATTCTCCGTACCATGATTATAATTTTAGTTTTACCAAATAATAAATAAAGCAATGGTTTGATTACATCCTAGATCCGGTATCTGTGCCATGATGCAAGGATTAATGGAGGAACTATTTGATGATCATGGTTTGGTTTGATCTGATGACTTAGCCACCACTTTAACTTCTATAAAGTTAACAAAGTTGGGAGAAAGTATGGTAGATATCATTTTATCTTTTCCATTCTTTATATGATCTGTTTTTAGAAAGCTGATCTGATCATCTACTCGAATCAACAAGACTGTGTAAGGTAAATAATACAGACAACTTGACAAGAACAAATATCAGATGCTTAAACATCACTGTAATTTTTTTTTCAGTACATAGAATATAAATTCTGAAGTTGGTTGATTGAACATGATGATGATTCTATTCAAAGAAGAATCATAAAATGTGAAATATTATGAAAAGTAGCAATTAAAGCCACTAAAACACCAATATCCAACATGATTATCAGTCAAGGAGTTACATTGATGTGGAGTTTCTGCCCATTTTCGCAGTGATCATCAACTCCACACATGAACCATGCTCCTCCTTCCTCTAAAATTATTGAGTCATTGCCACTCGTGAACCTTTGTATATACGAGTCCTTTATGCAATTCTCATAAACTGTGGAATCAACTTGCAATACATTATGTAGGCTGCTTTCATATTTGAACACTGGTAACAGAAATAAACATAACTGTTAGTGAACATTTTCAACTGTCATGTAATAAAATTTTCAAAATGCCATTTTTCGGGAGAATATGCTATGAATGAGTAGATCTAGGTAAAATGTTTGTATTCTATTTTGCAACATCATTACGTTATTGACTGCAAATTTGATTTTAGTCTGTATGTAGTCATTTATGTTATCTTGACAATTTTAACAAATCTATAACTTTTAAACTTGAAATTAGTAAAAATAGGTATATAACTGTATGTTCTTAGATTACTTATAAAATAAAATCATGAGTTTTTAAAACTTTTATGAAGGGTTTTACTCAAAAGTATTAAAGTGTCTTTTGAAAGGTTTTTAAAATTTTAATGTTTCTTTCACATTAAAGTGACTTTTTACTCCATTAAAGAATGCATCACTCATAAGTCAGAATCATGTTTGACACTATTTTCAAAGACATCAAACAAATAAATTGGTGTTTTCCTATGCATAACCAAACATATTCTTGACAATAAAATGTTTTCAGCTCCTCTATATTATGCCCTAAATTTTACCACAAAAAAGAAAATGCCAGTAAAACAGGTCTAAAGAATGATAATACAACATGTGAAAGAGTATGTTATTGATATTTCTTATTATGAATGTGAAACTCTACCCTTACCTAGAACATCACCAACATGAAACTCTTTTCCATCACACCAGTTGTTGAAATCAAAGATGTCAATCCAACCATAACTGTCACCAACAATGAAATGTTCTCCCTTTGCATGGGGCACAATGAAGGTTATGAGGAAAAGATAGAACATGATTACACAGGAGTAATGATAAGCCTCAACACCCATCTTTTTTTTTTCCTTTTCTTCCTTTCAATGATAAGAGACTACAGCAAGACAAACGACCATAGGATAAGAAAGACCATAATTCACCAAACATTGGAGTCTCACAACATTCTGATGTCACAAATTAGGTAGTCACGTATATCGTGTTAATGTCTAGATAGTTAACAAAATATGTTAGAAAAAATGTAAGTTTAGCTCAAGTATTTAACATTCTTTTACATTATTGGCAAAGAAAAATAGTCATAAAGAGCATTGTTTTCATAATATAATTCAATTTATTTGTGCAAGATATATTATGGTTTCATAACCATTGTATGAAACACCTATCTACTACGTACTTCTAAATATCATATTTGTTCAAAATATTTCTTAATACTTTCAAATATCCAAATATCATATTTCTAACACTAAAATGGTATCCAATTAAAGTTACTTAGTTTCGTCACGATTTCAAAATAATCACATTTAAAACAAAGTATGGATAACATTAACAATTTAAGCTTTTATTATTTTCAACTAAAGTCATTCCTTTACGAGACGAATTACTCAGTCTCATAATTATTTCTTTTAATCCATTTAGTAATATTTCTTACCAATTGCACTTAGGTGCATAAACCTTCATATGTTTTTTTTATATTTTATTTGTTCAATTTATTCTATTATATTGATTTTACGACTAACTTAAGAAGAAATGAATGGAGAAAATTTCATAATTCACTTTCATTACGTAACGAGTGACATGAGTTTGTTATTATTTAGCTGTTTTGTGGGGTGTGAGAAATATACCTTTTATCATCAGCATGGAAACTATGACTGGTTTTGATGACATTGAAATTTGGAAAAACAAACGTTTGATAGAAAATGATAACATTTTACTGAAGTAGGACACTGTTTGAAAAATCGAAATTGGCACTTTGTTGGAAAATGAAACCTGAAAACATGGTATATCAACTTCAAATTTCAAAACACGCAATCAACCCTACCATATTAAAAGACTTGCCAAAATACAATTCAATGACGCAATCCAACACATGTTTCCAGCCAATCACTCCATAAATTTGGTTACATACCAAACTTCCATTTTTAAAGAGTTTTAAATGCACTGATATACAAAGAGTTGTTCCTAGTTATGGAATGCATGTTTTAAGTTTGATTCATTGAAATAAAACTAGTCTTATAGTTGAGTATTAAATGAGTGAAAAGTGAAAGAGTAAATGATGGTTAAAAATGGCATCAAAGTTGGTACTTGGAACTATTATATAGCTCTTGTATCACTTGTTACACCATTGATGAAAGATGGATCTAGTAACATAATATTGCAGAATTGATCAACTTAAATAGGGGAGGCAAAACTAGAGAGCCACTCTAGCTTTTACAAGATGATGTTAAGTGATCTACAATTAGTTTGTCAAGGATTTAGCTAGAGGGCCTTCATGCCTCATGTTGGAATGTACACCAGGGCTTATAAGTAAACCTAGTAACCTACTGCTGCTAACTTTGAAGTGCCAAAAAGTATGCATATTAACTTTTGATAGAACTTTTTGTGAACTCAAAAAAACTACCAGCCATCAATCATCAAGCACAGGTTGGATTAGTGCCACACAATAACAAATCCATGTTCTTCAGCTTTTTCCACAAACTAGGGGATTTCTTCCCGTCAAATCTCTTCCCAGAAGAATTACCATCTTTCCACTTGAACCTCCTAAACTTATCCATCTGAACACAAACCTCCAAAGCTATCCCCTCCTTCCCTTTGTTACCATCTTGACCATCTCTTCTCAGAAGTTTCTCATAGTACTCCTTGTTCCTCTTCTCCAAGCCATGTATCTGTGCTTGAAGATCTTCAATTTTCCTGTGTAGCATGTACACCCTATGATCCTCCCTCATCTTCAGCACACACTTTGCCAGCTCACCAGCCTTCCTCTTGATGAAAACTGACTCAGATGCCAGCTCTTTGTTCTCTTCCACCAAAGTGTTGATTCTATAACTCAAGCTGGCATTCTCATTCAACAGAACAATCCTCTCGGACTCCAACACCTCAAGAAGACTCTTTTGTAGCTCACTTTTCCTTGAGGACTCACAGTACCTCCTCTCCATGACGCCAACCTCGTGCATCAACAAGTCATACTCAACATTCCTGATCACAAGCTCGGCAACAACGGCATCAACATCAAGCATGGAGCTCTTAGCGAGAACCATAGGCATCATCACGTGTGAAGGATGTTGGTAGGAGATTGAGCTCTCAATATCTGAATCAACGTGGCTCACACCACTTGCTTCTTCCTGGTCAGAGAAGCCTTCATCAACAGTTGTTGAGACTTGGGAAGAGTGTCTACTATGATGCTTGTGTTTGGCCAGTGTTTGGATGTATCGATCAGATAAGGTTATGTAGCCATTGTACAAGTCCTGCAGAAGGGACAGTAGCTGGGGTCTCTTTTGGTAGTAGGATTCGGCTCTTTCAGCAAAAGTATCACCAATTTCTTCTTCTTCGGCTGAACTCATAGTCAACACTTTCATCCTCTCCTCCAATTCTGCCATCAAACACCAAGTTTCACATTTGCATTAGCACAACAATAAAAACAAAAGACCCTTCTCTCACTAGGTGAGGCTGGCTAAATAGATCAAACCACCCTTTTCAATGCAGTTAAAAAAAAGACCAAATGCTTTTTTGCATTAGTAATTACAAGAAAAAGAGCACAGAGAACAATGTTTTTCCTTACCCGGTTTACACAAGTTCATAGCTTCAGAACCATAAAGTTTCAACTAGAAAAAAGATTGACAATTGGGATGTACCACAAAGGAGGTTAATATAGTCCATATCCAAACTTGGTGGATGAGTAATTGAGCTCTAAGAAAGTGACATGCTACCAAACCATGACACCATAAAAGGGAACACTGACAAAACCCATAAATAATTCTGGTACGCAAGATAAAACGTTACAATACAAGGAAATTAAATAGTGCAGGGCTAAATTTGAAAACAGAATTTGAATTTGCAACATGAGTTAGCCACAAGGGTATGGCACATTGCCACTCTAGTGTTTGGTCTAGAGTTACATCTACTACCTCTAGTTTTGAATGCAAATGTCAAAATCATGTACTATACCTGACCATGTGCACTGTTGACAGAAAAGCTAACGTTCTCCAACTTTCAAATTTTCAAGGGTAAAGCCAATAAAGTTTAGGGGAATATGAGCACAGGCCACGAGGTCTACATGGAAAAGTCACCGTTACAAATGCCACCAAAATCTATTGTGCACTGCAGCAAGGCAAGTGACGTGGCCAGGAACCAATGAACTGTGTGTGTGACCACCAGGTCCATTTTAGTTTCAAAATTTGAAACACAAGATAAGTGTCCAAAAAGCACCGCAAAGGCCAAACAAAAGAACAAAAGGGTATGAGAAAGGGACAATGGATCAATCGCCAGAACAGAGACAATGGGTGTACAAGTCTAGTTCAAATCAAATTAGAAATTTGAAAACAAAAACACACCAAAAAGATAGACCTGTCAACAGCCACCTATACCAAAAAGATATAAACTTTATATAACTTTTTCTTCCCCACAATCCATGCATATGGTTAACACAGATAAAAAATGATAATAAATTCAATCTTTTGAAAATCTAAAAAAAAAATCAATCTTTTAGAGGCGCGTGAGAAAGGGCGCGTGGTGTAAGTGGTGTCTGATGATAAGAAATTGTAGGAAGAGAAATAATTATGTACGGCATTGTTGTTTCCAATGAAGAGTTGGACATTTGACAGTTGACAGGGACATGTCCTGTATGGGATTCTTCTCCTTCATTTCTCTCTTCTTCCTTCCATTGATGATGGCTAGAAAAAGGTTTCCACCGTTTCAACATAACTTGTAACACACCAAATGCATGTGATTTCATTTAATTCAGATTTCTTCTTCCTCACTTCATTTATTAGAGGTTTTTGCACCAGAACGATTCAATTTGGTTTTAAAACTTAATATAAGAGTTCCCCATTTGAATAACTTTGGAAAACTGTAGTCAATCTAAATTAAAAAAGGTTTCTTTAAAAAATTTATATTCATACATTCCAACACAAAATAATAAACTATAGGTTTAAAAAAAGAGGTACTTCAAAGCCTTTACTCGTAACCCCCTCACTCATTAAAGAAATTCCTTTTCATTCATTTAATATTAATATATATTACATCATATGATATGGCCCCCAAACAAGTTTTTGGTTAAGAATCATACTTTTAACTACTAATTTAAATACATTTTGTTATGGGTTAATATAACATTCTTGTGATTAATTATAATATTCATGTAACCAACATTAACTTTTGATTGAAACTCATTCCATTTTTAACTTGTTTACAATAGAAACAAAAAACAAAGAGATGGGACTTACAACATGGGAGTTTTTACTTAGTTAAAGCAAGTTTGGTTTTGTTGGTAGAGTAGGGTAAAATTAATGCATACCAGAAATGTTGGTGAGTAGCCAGGAGGGCATGTTATTGCTGGGAATGCTCTTGTCCTTGGACCCTTTTGTGGATGAGTGAAGCAATGTGAAATTTGAAATCACCTTTTCCTTGCCCATGTTAGGGTCCCTCACCATCAGTATCCTTGCTTCAAGCCCCCCTATGCATTGCAATGATAATACATTGGATCAAAAAACAACAGAATCTTTGAAAAAGGACTGTTGCCAGAAATAGAGGGTCCTTTGCATTTAAGAAGGATGAAAAAAAGCATAGAACAAAGAATAGGTGCAAAACAAAAGAAAAAGCAGACAGAAATTAAGAAGGTAACACAACAGAAACAGATAAACAAGCGCAGATCTCCATAGACAATGCTGAGCAACAAATTACCAATAAAGTATGGCAAAACCTCACACTGAACAAAGCCAAATTGTTTAAAATAAAGAGGAAGGGTGCAATCTTAACATTCGGAATATAGCAACAATCCCAAATCCCAAGGCGTTTTAAACCTGAGAATTCTGAGATTCGAAAAGGGAAATTTCCATTTTTAATTCTTCAAATTCCGTGGCTGAACCGGGAATCAATGAAGATCATGTGAACGACATGACGACCACAAAGAACGCCAATTTGAAGATTCAGGAACCAACAACAGAAGAATAATAACAAGAGAACCCATGAACAGTTTCTTAGCCTTATCATATTCTGTTTTCATGGCAGAGAAAAACAGAGGAAGAGTGAGAGAAAGTTGGAAACTTTTTAACATTGGCCATCAAATTTGAAAAATGAAACACACCCATTAAAGATCAGATACAGTGTTAAACAATGCAGCAAACGGCAATCTCATGGCCCTCCAGAATCACATTCATAGTCAAATAGTACTCTGCGAATTTCTCAGCAAAAAAAAAAAAATGAACTCACAAAATTTTAAAATACACAATAGAAGAAAAATCCAAGAACTGTAGCAGAATTGATGGACAAAAGGAGTGGAAGAAGAATAGAAGAAGAAACTCACTCTGAGAGGTGCAGGAAGAAGCTTGATATGCGCAGCTGAAGAAGTGCAGAGGAACTTGATTTGAAAGAAAGTTCTGAATGTTTATGTGAGTGATGATAAAAAAAAAAGAAAAGGGTTTGATAGAAAGAGTGGGACCAGAGGAATAGGAGTGAGAATCTTGAGTGTCACAGTCTAATAGCAACAACAAGTAGTCAAAAGCATTAACTCAAATCCCTGGAGGATAGTGTCACACTGTAACAACAATCTTAACCCAAAAATATTCCATTTTCTAAAATTTATGATAACTGATATGCTAGTTTTGGACTTTTATATAATTGATTTCTTAAGATTTGGTTTTGTCTTGATTCTGTGATCTCCTTCATGTTTAGTTATTTGTTTCCACATAATTATTAGGGTGAAGAATAATGTTTCATGGGATTTGGCTGAGAATGGTCGCATTTAGATAAAGACTTTTGTGTGTGTTGATGTTTGTTATGTCAAAAGATAACCTCGTATGGTTCTGAGGTACCCAGATTTTGTAGTTATCATATATCATATATCTTATATGTTTTACAATCTAATTACCTAATCTCACACACAAAAAACTACCTAAAAATATTTTCAAATTGTTTTCTTTTATATTTATTTTATTGCAAATCAGAATATACTGTTAATTCTAACAAACTCTCCTAAAACCAAGATATAACAGTTATAATTCTAACAAAAATACAAAATACCAAAATTGCAAGTCTTTGTTTTCCTTCCACAATTGATATTATGTAAATGAATTTGCTTTTGTTATTATGTGAATAAATGAGTTAATTAATCATGTGTTATGCAAATTGCACCTATGGGAAATGAATTCACAAGGATGAGTATTGAAAGATACATTTTTATTTATACTTAATCTTTTTTATTTTTCAAAGTGATGATGTTTTGCTAATAACTTAATATATGATTGTAATCTGTATTTTATTTTTTCAAATCAATTGGAATCACTTATAAACTTTCAAGTTCTCTCCTCCCTTAATTCAAATAATTTTATTTTTTTCATCCATAAATTTAATCTAAACAATGATTTATACATGATCAATTATATCTTGGAAATATATCTACATTATAATGGAAATATTTTATTAATAATAAGTTAAATATATTTTTCATCTCTCATAATCTTTTAAAAATAGGAAAAAATAAATAAATAAATTTTGTTAATTTATTTAACTTTTAATGAACGGATTATTTACATTATAATGGAAATATTTTATTAATAATAAATTAAATATATTTTTCATCTCTCATAATATTCTAAAAATAGGAAAAAAATTATTAAATAAATATTTTTAATTTATTTTACTTTTAATGAATGGATTTTCAGATGGTATTGTTAAAATGTAAGTAAGCTACTTGGAAGCTGATAAGGTAGTTTTTAGGTAGTTAAAATGTTTCATTAGAAGTATTTGATAAACTAGTTGATTAACAAATAAAAGAATGCAACCATGTAAATTTTATTATGTAAACGAAATTTATATTTTTAAGGTAAAAATATATTATTGTGTAATTATAATTTTATGTATTTTTAAAATAAAAAAAATTGTATTTAAATAAGTCGATGTGATAATTATTAATCAAATTTAATTTGTATTTATATTAATTCCAATTTTTTGACTTATCAATTTAAAATTTTGTTGCATTGGATTTTTTTTTACAATTTTTACCTTTGTGTAATTTTCATAAAGAATCATGTAATGAAACATTAATTACTTCAATTTATGATGTTAAATATTTTTTAAATTTTAACTACATAAAAAATTGAATTAAAAAGTAGCCCAACAAATATTAAAAATGGTGAAATAATTAATTGTCTCTATTAAAATAAAATAAGTAGTAATAGATAAAAAGATATTAAAAATGAAAAAAAAAATATTAAACTAGAACTGGTAGTAATGGAAGGAAATTAGATAAGCTAATTTACATAAGCTAAAATATCCTAAAATAATGGAAGACTAACGATTTTGTATTGGTCAAACTAATTTATAAACTAATCAAATAAATTATTAGCTAGTTTATTGTTCTTATCAAAATCTCTTATGTCATAAAATTTTATTATAATAAAAAAATTATTAAAAATAACCAATTTTTACATCACAAAACCAACACTACACATTAAATTTTCCATACAAATGCTAAGAAATTTATATAAAATGTTTATATATTATCCATTATGTAGATGATAAATTCGATTGTATCCTAAATCTATACATATATAAAGGGATTTCATCTTTAACTGCTCTCAAATTTTTTTCTATTTTATTCTTAGATTAATATTTGGTTTTATTTCATTATTTTGGTTAATGCGTCATTTTTTACTTTTTAAAAATATTTGAAATAGATTATCGGTTTTGAATTAAAAGATATTATTTATTTTAAAATTGAGTGAGAAGAAACGTGAGTGTAGTGACTAAAGTAGTGACAACAACTTTGAAATGTAACATCTTCTTTTTAACTTATTTCATAAATATTTTAACTCTCCACTTCTTGGATTAACTTCCACGATTCCCCTTTAATTGTTAACTCCTTATTTAAGTCCTTTAATAGTGCTCCCCCTTTAACTCGTTATTTTAAGTCAAGAAGAAGGCGAAACAAAAAGAAGTATTCTTCTATATGTTCTTTCCTTCTTTTTGTTAGTATGTTTCCTCTTAACAGAGAGTGAGAATGGTTCCGATGGAGTTATTGGAAAGAAGGCTTAACATATGCAATTCAGAGATACCATCACTGAGTCAGACACCTAATTGAAAGGGAGACAGGCGCAACTCCGTGACTCGATCATTAGTGCACGCTACTCCTCTCCAATCAGTGCACACTACTGTCGCTTACTAATGCCATAACTCCCCTTTCTATTTTATTTTTTTTTGGTTCTTTTATAATAATTTATTATTTACATTTTTGTCTCCTATTTCCTTTCTATCTTTTTGTTCGTTCTTCTATAATAATGTTCTTCTATAATAATTTATTATTTACGTCTCTCTCTTCTTTTTCTTTTCTATCTTTTTTTCTTTCGGTTGGTTCTTCTATAATAATTTATTATTTAGTTTTTCTCCTCTCTTCCCTTTTTATCTTTTTTGTTCGTTCTTTTATAATAATTTATTATTTAACGGTTAATAGATTTTAATTTTTTTAAAACAAAAAGAATTTAACAAAATAAAATAAAATAAATAGATACAAGTTTATTATTTGTTTTTTTAATTTTTTTTATTCGCTGTTAGTTTTAGATTTTATAGAAAAAGGGTATTAAGGTAGTGTTAAAAAGGGTGTTGTATTTTTAAAGATGTATTTTTTTGTGAGTATCATTTGGAAGTAAAATATTTTATTTGTTTTCACTTAATGGAGAAATTGGTACGTTAATGCAGAAGAGTGGAAAAATTGGTTACTTTTCTGTTTTAAACTGATATTCTTATTTATTAAATAAGCATATTTTTAATTTTAAAACTTTATTTTATTTGTTCTCACTTACTTGGCAGTAAAGTGGAGAGATTGGTGCTTTTTATTAGGGAAAAGTGGAGATACAACAAAAATTATTTTTAACGGGGGTTATATTTGGTGTTACTGACGGTTTTAACCCCCACTAAGTACGCTACCCGCGGTTTGCTTTTCCCCTGAAACATCCAACGTCGCTACTGTCAAGGGTTTTCCAAACCCCCGCTACTGTCAAGGGTTTTTCAAACCCCCACTACTACAAGGGCTTTTTCAAACTCCACTACTACTAGGGGTTTCCCAAACCCCCATTAATCCATTTTTTATGTTTTTATAAATGAATTGTTTTTTTTGTTCATTTAGTTATTTTTTAATACAATTAAATTCCAAAACAACTGAAAAATTAAAAAAAACAAATATTTTAAAATTTTATAATTGAATACAACATTTAATAAAGGAAAAAAAAACAAAAAAACAACTTAAAGGTAATCTAACATAAACATAAAAGTATTATTTTATTCTCATTCATGAAAATAGACATAAACAAGATTCTTAATTTATGCATGGAATGTTATATAATTAAACTTTTTACTTTGTTATGGCAAAATTAAATTTATCTTATTGAGAAATTTGGTCAATTATTAGGTCCCTATTCAATGTTTCCAATGCCCAATACAAGTCAAATTAGAAACAATTTTCTGATTTAGTATGCAATCTTTAAACATTGCAATAATGATTAAAATGTTTCATGTTGTTACCAGTGTAATAGTAAACGTGTAACATTTTTCATTTGAGTATAATTAAAAAATTTAATCAAATATTTATTTGTCTTAATCGGTTAAATGTGTGTAGTAGTTCCTACTAACTAAAATAATTGATTGTACATTTATTATATTTAAATTTCAGTATCTGTGACATAATCGATTTAACACATACTAATAAAAACCATACATCTTATATATTAGTTACCAATTTAAAAGTTAGCGATATGATAAAAAAAATCAGATATAATTAGAACCAAAGTAAGAAAGTATACTTTTCAGAATTGAATATAATTAGAATCAATACAATACATTCTAAAAGAATGAATAATTATACATGAAAAATTGAGATATCATAACAAATGAATCCATATAATCTGAACAAATGCTAGGTGAAAAAAATGTTGATCAAAATGGAGAAAAATGAAGGTCCCAGCTTGAACCTGAAGGTGAAGGTGATTATTAGTCTGGGAAATGCACCACCTACAATAAAGAGCTAGTTGCAATTCAGATGATGATTGCATCAGAAGAAACTAGAATGAATCAATCGAGATACCATATACAAGTAAATGAAAGATTGAAGGGAGAATTATTGCCCGAAAGTGTATTTCCAATTTAAGGAAATTACCAAAAGAATAGTAAAATAGTTTATATGTTGACTTAATTAACCATTCTTCTAGTTAATTCATCTTAAATAGATAATTAATTTACTAAAATATCTTAACATGCAGCTCCCAAAAATAAGTATTAGAAGCTAAACAAAAAAGAAAGACGACTACTAAACACATTAATTTGACATTGTCCTCCCTTAGGCACTATTATTACACAAATACATAGAGAGAATAGAAAAATAAAGGCGGAGTGGGTGGGTGGTTGTCATGGTAGTACAATACCTTAAAAGTTGTTATAATTCTTATTGCTCTCAAGTGCTTTTGCTGTTGCCTTTTCAAATTCTTCCAAAACAAAACAAAGATTTTCACTGATTCAACATCCCTTGACCTAAAATAACCTAACAATGAAAAAATACCACAATTAGCATATTAAATAAAATATTTCTTCCTTTAGGGTTGATTAAATAAAATGAAAATAAATCACATAAAAAGTATGTGGCATACTAATGCAATCAGACATCATTTTATTTATGCAATCTCTCAAATGATAATCATAATTCTGCACTCATCTCAAATGATAACCTCAAATTTACAGTTATATTTCCAGCTTTTGAAGAATGCAAAACATACCATAATCATAATCATATCACTAACATTACATTATTCAAATTATAAACTTACAATGTTCAAATCATCAATGTACAATATTCATATCATAAAATACATTAATAATTAAAATATCTTAATAAATGAATCTTTTAGTACACAAAATTATTACCGTTTAAATATCTATTTTATCTATCATAATTAAGGTTTTTATTTTTCAGTTTTAGTATGAGTGTATGACTTTAAAGTAGTCTGATACATTAAAGTAATTATTGTAAATTACTACATTTATAAAGTAATTACAGGACAGTGAAAACTATATAGGAAACAAAAGAAACTTTAGAAAATAATAGTTTAAATCAAATGTGGCAATAAAGCATCCAAGGACACAAGATCTAGAAAACAAACCTTCAAACAATTCACAACAAGGTGCCTCCTAGTTTGTGCGGTTCCATTTTAAGGATCGGATATAATAGAATGACGAACATCCTCTTTCTGCACTATATGAACAAGTAATTACTAAGTTAATAAATTGTAAAGAACTGTAACATCCAAGAACAAAGACGAGATCCATAAAAAAAAGTTGTTTAGGTAATGGTAGGCATATAAATAAGTCAAAATACAGAAAAATAGCATAGAAACACATGCAAACATATAAATAGAAAATAAAAGGACCTATTGAAATGAATATCTGAAAAATTAAAATTGCATTGCAATCCAACTGATATCACCAATACTCATATCAAATCATGAGTTTATGCATGTAAATCAACATCTCTACGGTGATAAAAAGACAGATGTGTTAATAGTACTTTCCAATCATAACCCTAACTCTACAAGTTTAAAATTTAAAGAAAGCAAAAACCTCATTAAGGAATTGGTCAATCCTAACAAGGTTGGAGTGGTTACTCCATCTGCATTGCTCAAGGAGGTTTCCTCCTTCAAGGCAAGATTCTGTAACTGCTACGCCAAACAAGCAAATCTGATTTAAAAACAGAGCAGAGAAATTCTAGAGAGAATAGCGTGTGCAAAGTTGGATCATATCCTATAAGCATTAGAAGGAAACCTTAAGGCACGTTGAAGCAGGGGACGCAAACACGTTCAATGTAGGGGAGACTTTGACACTGCAGATTCAACTTTATCGAGTGTAATCGCCACAAATTGGAGACACGTAGTTGCATGGTTAAACTGGTTGAGAAGAGAGGCATTCCATATTTGAACTTATTCTCTCCAACTTGAGCAGAGAAACGAAGCACCGAATCCCCAAATCGCACTGCAATTCTGAAATGAGAAATGGAGAAAATGAAAATCAATTTGAAAAAATAAACAGGGCAAAACGAAAACGAACACCGAATAGGAAAAAAGCAGAGTGAAGAGGAGAATCAATTCAGACATGAACATCAGAAATGTTGAATATCCACCATGAGAAGAATTGTGTGCCTTCGAAAACTGATTTTCTAGGGCACGAGCAGAGCGTAGTGTGTAAAAAACGCGAGAGGGGAGCCAACGGAGACATCTTCGGAAAGAGGTTCTAAAAGTGTGGTTTGCGAGGAGGATGAGGATTGAGAAGACATTGGAGAAGAGTAAGAGCAAGGGAGTGTAAGATGAAGAGATTAGCCAATATAATACTATAATTAAAATAATAAAAATACCTTAGTGAGCTTTACTAGAATAACAATATTCACACTTACTGGGGGTTTCAAAAACCTCTAGTACTTTTGGTCTTAGCATAGGATATAATAACCTCTAGCAATAAACCCCTTCTAAAATTAAATTTTTTTTGTAGTGAGAGGAGTGAAATGTGAATTTATGGACGGTTACTCTTTTTTAGACAAAAGAGTGATGTATAAAAAAATTGTGAAAGAGAAATAATATAAAAACATATGTTTTCAAAATCCTCCAAAATCTTAATTTTGAGATTCTAAAAGAGTGATATATAAGAGAACCGTGAGAGAGAAATAATATAAAAACATGTTAATGTCTCCAAAATCCTAATTTTGAGATTCTGAAATTGTATTATTGTTCTTCCGTCCCCTCAATATTTCATCACCGCTACTTTACCAGGTCTACGTCTCCTTAATGCTTCAAAAACCCTAATGTTAAGATTCTTAAATTGTGTATTGCTAATTTTCTTCATATTTCATCTCTTTTATTTATCTTATTTTAAACATATTTAATTAAAAATAAATATAAATATAAGTAATAAAAAATTAACACAAATAATAATATATTATTTAATTTGATTAAATTTTATATTTAATTATATAAAAATAAAAAATAAAAAAAATATGCAGATACACATGCGCGAAAGCGCATGTGTGCCCCGCTAGTATTAATAAAAAAATTATATAATTGATTAAATGAATTATATTATAAATACTTTATTAATATTTAAAATATTTACGTTGTATAACTTAATTTATTAAAATATAATAAATAATATATTAGAAAAAAAACATACTTAATCATGTTATTAAGTTTTTATTAAATTTTATTTTTTTATTGTAATAAAATAAATAATTAAAATAATATTATTAAATGATAAATAAAAGAACAAAATTGTCTATATATTTTATTAACATAATACTGTAGCGTTTTCAATTTGTTTTATTCTATATTTATTTTATCTGTAACAAATTAAACACCATGTCAAATGCTTTATTTTGGATTGAAAAGAGAGAAAAAAAAGGAAAGAGAATGATAATAAAAAGTAATGTTGTTTGGATTGAGAAAGGAAAAATAAAAAAGTAAAATTTTTGTAATCAATTTGATAATATATGAAGGAAATTGAATTAGTAATCACTTAAAATATATGATTATAAATTATATATTATTATTTCAACTCAATTACATACAATCACTTAATTTTTTTTCATTTTTTTAATATCTTTCTCTTAATTTAAATAATTTCATTCTCTATTTTTGAATATCTTGTTTGTTTTCAGGTAAGGAAAAATGAAAAAAGAGTTATAGAAAAAAGAAAAAAAAAAGAAAAAGAAGCACACTCATTTAGAAATAAAAAAAATGTAAAAATAAAAACCGATTAACACATTAAACGTTTAAATTGTGTTTATTATTTTAAATAATGAATTAATATTTTGTTTATTATTTAGGATGTTATCAGACACGAGTTGTACCCTAACTGGGGATATGTTAGAGATAATAATTATGATAAAAACCAAAGATTATTTTACAAGTTAACTTCTAACCATTGTTGAAGCGGAGAACTTGGAATATAATTAGATAACAACGTGTTTTTGGAGTGGATAACTCATTATACATTTTTCTACTGAATGCATCAGAAATCATGGGGCAAATTATATATTAGACATGTTTTAACAAATTGTGAATAACTTAAGTCCTATTTTTATTCATGATATTTTAATAATTATATATGTTTAATTCATTTAGTTACATAGAAAAAGTTGAGTACGAAAGAAAAGAAAATAGATACTTTTGAGATAAGATGGAGACTTAAGAATAGATAGATATACGAATAAGTGACTCGTATATTTAGTTTCGTTGAAGATCTCAATTGGTTAGAGATTAGTTCAAATTATAGTATATTATAGTATATGAGTGGGGATAACTTTAACTTTTATGAGTCAATTGTTCTGTGAGGTTAAATTGAACTTAAATTTGATTACTTTAATATGGTTTTATATAGAGAAGGAGAGAAAAACTTATTCATAAAGAGATAACGGATAAATAATATTTGTCACATTTTTAAGATACTTATCTTCAACCTTTTAGGTTGAACTTCATAGTTTTCAAAAAGCGTATAATTCTAAGACTTTGCAATGTCCTTCATTGAATATAATTAATGGATCAATTACCAAGATTCATGAATCATTGTCTCCTATTAATTAATGAGAGATTCCCAACACGTAAACATCAAAGGTCGAGAGACATAATCCAAGCTTAGCATAGTTAGTCTCTGAATACATCTAGTCGAAATCATAACACATTTTAATAACACAAAAAGGATTATTAAAGAATTTAATCAATCTACATTGTTAGTAATTAATCTAAAAAAAAAAGATAATTTGGGTCTAACATAAACCGTATTTTCGATAGGTTCTATAACACCATCAAAAGTACATTTTTCACTTTCTAATACTTATAACTCTAAATATCGAACATTGACTTCATCTTTTACCAGTACACTTTCCATTTTTATTGAGGACATTCCAAAATGCAAAGAGCACGAGAAATATCAAGTTAAGATTTAAATATTATTCGAGAGAAATTCTTCTTAGTTCTATAGATGAACTTTTTTTTAACTAACCTAAACTTGTTAGACAAACAAAACAAAATGGTAAATTAAACATAATATACTTAACTATTTCAAACTAATTTTAAGTACTAAAATGTTTATTATAGCTTAAAATATTTCATATTATAAAAAAAAAACTAAAACCGGACTATTAAATATTTTTACATATGTAATATATCATCATTTAAAAATAAGGTTGGATCTTGAAACAATTAAAACATATGAAATGTATTAATGTTGATTTTATCATATAATAAATCTTTATTATCATACAATAAATCATTTATATTTTTAAAATGTTAGTGCATATATGTTTATAATGTTTACATTACATTCATCCATGAATCAATAATATACAAAATAAGAAGACTCTCATCTATCACATCATCGTCCAATGTTCACATGAATCCTCTTTTTAATTAAAACGAGAAACAAATAAGATACAAATATTACAAAGTTTATATATAAATTTGTAAAGTATGAATTGAAACTCAATATAAATAACTTACATTTGGAGAGATATACTGCATAAGTCTTGTTCACCCTTCTACTTCAAATATTAATAACAATAACGACTCTAATGATACATTATGTCAATAATGTATTTTTAAATAAAATGTATTTAATTTTTTTTTCCAAGAAATCAACTTTTCAAATCATCACACAATAATATAACCATTAGTTATAATGATAATTAATTACATCAAACATGTAATCCTCATGATAAAATTTATTTAATAAGGTAGAATTTGTTTTCCACTTATATATTATTATTAATAATATTATTTAGTTTAATTTCTAGTTAATGTAGAATTTTCAACACACGTATGAAAATTGAGGAGAACCAATAATAAGTGGCATAGTTGGTCCAACAAACTCAATCTAAGAAAGTGACTCTCTATATAACGAGAATTTATGAGAAAGAAAGCGAATAAGTGAGAAAAACAACATAGAAAATAAATAAATGAAAGAATTGATATCCACCAAAGTGTTAAACTAGAAATCCTAGTAAAAGGTTAGAGAGATATTATATTCTATCTATTTAAATGAGATTAAAAGTTATTATCATACAATGAGATAAACAAATATTATAATACTACTTTTATAATAAAGATATTTTATGGATTAAATCTCATAAGTTTTACTTCTAAAATTGAAAAATTCTTAACATGATAAAATTGTTAGACTACAAATGTGAGAGAATTAATTATGATTTTTCTATTAATACATACATATGGTCTACATTTCCGCCATTCTCATAAAAAAAAATCAATGTATCAATGTAGTAAAAAGAGTGTCTTTCTAGCGTAGAAATGATAAGTTCTACTTTCATCACATGACTATTATCTATAATACTTTATCTTCTGTACAACCGGTCCAAAATTAGTTTATCTTAGATTTAAAATAACAAAATTGATACATGAATGTGTGAATCTTTTAACAAATTTGGTTAATTGGAAGACATAAAAATATAAATGTGATAAATGTTAAAGTGTGTAAAAACAACAACATTCAAACAGATCTTATGATATACTACACACTTTATAAGAATACATTACTCATCAGATGCTACAGTTATGATAGCAATTACACCAGAACACAACATGAGGCCACTTCTACACTGTGATTTTCATTGCTCCTGACTCCATCCATGGACCCTTCTACCCTATTTCTACAAGAGTTTAACTTATATACATTTTCAATGTAAAATATTTTCCATGCAGATATCTAACAAGACTTTACCTTATATCAGCACATCAGATTATGATGGCATGATAAAATGGTTAAATCTTATCAGATACATGCACAAAAATACTTTAGATTAATAGTGTATATAAATTAACATGAAGAGGTTCTTGAGCTATTGTCCTAGCTCAAGGGCACAATCATTATGAGACACCCAATTGTGTTTCTCTTCCTCCTCTTGCTGTTTCAAAGTCTCATAGAGAGGAGCATTTCTTGTCTCAGGTAGCCAAAGGCTCAAAACTCCACTAGAAATTGAAAAGGCTCCAAAGACAAAGAAAGAAAGAGATGGGCTCAAACGGCCCAGCACAACCAGCAAAGGGGCCACAGAAGCCCCCAACATTATGGCCTGGCGCAACATTGACACAGCAAAGTTCCTGACATTGGTAGGAAAAAGTTCCACACAATATATGTACAAAATATCAAATGTTGTGGAAGCCCCCATGAATCCAATTGCTTCAATGATCAACTGGGCCCAGCTACCTCCATGATTGCTGTGTACTTTTGATGTTTTTCCTCTGTGTGAAAAAAATGTGCATAGGATAGAGGACACTGCAGCTATGTAAGAGGACACAGATAACAACAAACGTCTATTAGTAAACCCCAGGAGAAAGGTACCAATCACCACAGCAGGAATCTCCATTAGTGCATTCAGTGCTACTGAGACATAAAGGTTGAAGTTCAAGTTTTCTACATTGAGTTGAACTCCATAGTAAACAAAGCCAACTCCAAAGCCAGCTAACATAACAGTGACCATTCTTATGGCTGCCCATTTTGTGGTCCAAAGGTTTTCTTTATTGTTTGGAGTTCTTTCACCACCTTCACTAGTAGTGCATGGTGCAACATTTGAAGATCCACTAGGATTGGTTAAAGTGAGGTTGGTGGGGAGTTTTTGCTTCCCATTGAGTCTTGCAAACCTGTCCAAAACCTGAAGGGCCTCTTTGGTTCTCCCTCTTATGAGGAGCCAACGTGGGGATTCTGAGACCAAAGGAAGGATTAAGACAGAGTATGCTAGTGGAAGAAGGGACAAGAGTTTGTACAAGCTCCTCCAATGTGTTCTGGTTGGATAGGCCACAAGGGGGAGTGTGAGGAAGCCTATTGTGAAGAAGAAAAAACCGTATTGGCCCACTTGGCCACGCCACTTGCGGCCTACTGATTCTGTGGTGAGCACAAGGCAGCATATGCCAATTCCTGACCTTGCAAAGCCATTGGTAAACCTGAAGAAGGCATAGGTCCAAATGTTTGGAGAAAGAGAGGTGGCAAAGGCTGTGATGGAAGTTAAGATGCAGGAAAGTTGCACTGATCTTTTTCTTCCTAACCATGTATCAGATAGGTGGCCATACACACCAGACCCTGCAACAAGTGCATGTAGATGATTGTTATTGGTGTTACCATTAGCAAATTTAGTTAGAGTTTCATATATGTGACAGTATACAAAAATTATACCTTCAATCAAGTACACCTTTTAATATGTATATACATCAATATGTTCTTAGATAATTAATAGTATAGAACTTTTTATGATGTCTTTGCCTAGAATATTTTCTCATTAGTTTTGTAACTTTCTCCCAGAATATGATATATGGTTATAGAGACTTGGTTTCACAGGACAAAAAGGTTAAATCATGGGAGAGAGAAAAATGTTATCATTCGTTTTAGAGTACGCAGGTAAAGTAACTAGAGCCATAGCCTTTGTATAGGACATGGCCTGAAGTGAAAAAAATGAACTGAAATGCTTTTTTTTTTCTCTCAGAAAAATTGAATCTATGTTTATATAAAAAATAGTTAAATGGTCATGTTTTGTAGGAAAACTGCAGGAAAATGACACTGGGAAGGAAAAATATTATTTTAGAAGTTATAATAGTTAGTATAGTGATTTTCAATTTTTCACAATATAGAACTTTTTATTCTGAGCACAAACGTCCACTACAAAGACAACCACTCATAACTTTTCATCCACTAAATTTATCCATAAATATTTGCTGGGCCATCATCATATTAAATACATTTTGCAGAGTTTTGACATATATAAATGGTTTACAACTATTTATCTAATACAGTTGCGTGTACTCTCTGTTTTTTTACTAAATTATGGCTAAAGTTGGAACTGATTAAAAGAGTTCTAAAAAAGAAGAAAGCAACCCTTATACAAACTAATACTGCAAGACAGATTGATAAAAAGAAAACGTTCTGGTGAGTGGGGCAGAGAGTGCACATGGTTGAGAGTAGTACATGAAGGGTAACAAAGAAAAATTGTCAGCATAATGTTTAACATTCAATTTACCATGACTAGTAGGTATACAAAACTGAATGAGACTTGTAAAAAGAAGTTAAACTCATCCATTTTGTGCATCAAAAAATTTGAGCTAATTAGACTAAAGAGCATGTTACTGCTATGAAACAAAACAAAATGCAATATGTATCATTACTTGATATTTAATGAGATTCACAACAAAATTATGAATAATGAGGCTTGTTAAAAGAAATGAAACTCATCCTTTTGATTCAAGAAACAAATGTATTAGATAGTTATTAGATAGAATGATACCATCATTGCTTTCAGAACAAGAGAACAAGGAGTATGTACCTATGAGAGAGCCAAGGAAGTAGACTGAAGCAGGCACAGCAGCAAGAAACCTTCTATCACATATAAGATTCCACTCTGCTATGATGGAACTGGTATGGCCACCAACCCATTCCCAAGTCCCTGGTACCAACTCACATACAGAACCAGTGCTGCTGCTGCTGCTGCTGTTGTTACAAAATCCACTTTTGCACCTCCAAGCAGAAGGTTGAGCATCACTGAAGATTGTCACCAAAGTACTCTGAGCATCAAATATCCATGCCAATGACACCAAGAGCACATGCACCAGCTGAGAGAACCCCAGGGACCCCACATATTCCTCCACCACCTCATCCACAGTGAGCTCAAGTTTGGCCTCACTCCCCTCCAAATTTGTGCCCCCCTTAACCAGCTTTTGCTCCTCTTCCATCATGGTTCCTACAAATCAAAGTAAAGGGAAACTTATCAGTTGCTACCTTGCTCCAAATGTTAGTATATTCACATGTATATATACACGCATACACACATATATTTTGTTGCTGACCTTACTCTATACTGAGGTTTCATTAAAATATTATAGGGTGACAAGACATCTAATCTAACACATCAAACCCCCCTTTTTGTGTATATAATAAATAAAATGTTGGTTTGGAAAATATGAGCCTAGTGTTTGGCCAGTGAAACAGTTTGGTGCATGCACTGTGTTTGGGGTGAATGGGAGTGGTAGTGGAGGGGATGCCAAATAGAATATACCAGATTCCAAAATTTTGATGACACACGTATGATAACAAAACAGCACCTAGCATATAGAATTTATTGGTGGGATAATGTGGAACAAAGTGATGGAAGATTGATGAATTATTGGTAATGGTAATGGATGGATCTGGGGCCCAGTATTCACATTTGTGGTGGTTGGTGGAAGAATGAAGAAGAAAAATAACTGGAAACCATGGTGAGAGACTATGCTTTCATTGCTGATTAATCTTTTATGTGGAGAGCTAATCAAAAGCAGAGAGTTAGTGATAGTTCAACACATGATCCTGAATAATATGTATATATATAACAAGCATGCATTTGAATAACTGAGTGTAAAAAATAACACATTAAAGGGTTCTGAGAACAGAAGTCTTGGTGTGAGATCTATCTCACTCACACCTTTTGAATGAAACGAGTGGAAGCAGGGCTAGAAAATTGAGAAGCTGTTCTTGAGATACTGAAAAAATGGCTGATATCTTGCCCATGAAACAAACCATCTTCACTGCATATTTAAATTGTTGAGGTAACTTGTTACTAGTCCCACATCGCACTTGTTATTTAGATTCCATAAATTTAGATTTTGACGCACTATTTAATAACTCATCTACGTAAATTGTTTTCATGATTTATATTCAATTTAAACACTCTTTAAGATGTACCTTTAATTGCTAATATGATAATATTTTTTTTTTATATTTTGTTCCTTCATAAAATACGTGATTATATTATTTATTTATTTAATAATTTTATATTTAAATTATTTTATTTATATTTTTAAATTTTTCTTGATTTATGAATAGTTATATTTATATAAAAAACTTACTAATATATAAGTTATCTACGGCATAGTTGTTATTTGTAAAATATTCCTAGCAGGCTTGTTTAAAATTACTGTCATATTTTTATACACATTTAAATAATCATCTCTTAAATTATTAAAACTGTAGTCTACGATAAAAAAAAATGAAAACTCTTTTACAATATTTTTTCAATAAATAAAAAATTAACCAAGATATTGTGATAAAATTATATATAATCTTAATGTGGAAGTGGTTGCATTGTTTCAAATTTAGTTTAATTTTAAATTTAATTTAATTAGATTAGATTAGATTGAGTTTATTTTTATTTAGTAACTTAACCAATTCAATTATAATTGGTTGAGCAATTGGGTTTTATCATTAAAAAACTTATCACATTTTTTTTGTAATGTAATAGGAATATTTATATGATAAAATAATTTTTTTAAAATAAAATAATAAAATAATTACTAATTTTATTATATATGTAGTCGGATTAAGTTAAAATGATTACATTTAAAACTTATAAATATATTATCCGAATTGATTTTAATTAAGTGAAAAAAAAATATAACTCAACTCACTTTATTCTTTGTGTATTTGAGAATAGATTTAATTTCATATTAGATAAGGTTCAGTCTCATTAAAATAAGACAATCTCTTATCTGGAATCCATAATAATGACAATATATTATATATTTTAAATGATTCAAAATTTATAATAAATTTTAAAATAATAACCATACATATATTCAATAAATGAACTAACCTAATCTGTATTTATTTCTCTGTACGAAAAGAAAATATCCCATTTATTTCCTACTCATAGTTCTGATTTTCTTAGCAATGAATTGATACAAAAGGAAAAGGTTTGGTGAAGTTATAATCCTAAAAATCATGAAGCAATTAAAAGAGCAGTTTTTAACATGAATCTTTCTTTCGTGTTTTACACATTTTCGCATTCTTTAAGATTTGGTGTAAAACTCTATTTTTTGGTTACTGCCAAAAGAGCCTTTATTTCACTTTCTTCTGTTCTTGCTCAAATGAAGGTAAATATTCTGTTTCTAGAGACTCCTCAGAACTATGAACACTGAACATGCATTTCAACTTCATATGGGTTGTGAAGCAATTTCTCATTCCACATCAATTTTCAGATATACCTTTCACGAAACTATGAATTAATTAGATGGTTAAATAGTATAATGTTACAAATATAAATTATAAATATAAAATTGTAGAAAAGGATGTGTTATATATATTTATGGAAAAGTATTTTGTTAGATAATTGTGATTTTCTATTTTTAATACATTTTAAAAGAACTTTTAGAAAAGTTTATTAAAGTAATAAGACATGATAGCATGCAAGTGATTAAAGAAGGTGAAAGAAAAGAAACATCTTAAAATAGAAATGATGATAAAAGGTATGAAAAGATGTAAGTTATAAGTTAATTCTTTTTACCAAATAAGTTTTAAGTTAAGAGTGTTCATTGATAAACACGTGAAGGTGAAGAGATAGAACAAATTATAGATATAAACTGGTTGTAATTGTTAAAATAATATTTTCCTTAACTTAATTAAATAATTTATAACTAGGATATTATAATGAGTTAGGATTTTGTTTTGCTATCATGGTATAAAAAAATGTTGATTCTCTATAATTGAAGTCTAACCTTCATCGTATGATTCATCATGTGTCGATTAACATTTCAATACTTAAAAAAAACTTTTAAGTATTCCAAACTTTATAGTTTTTTTACTGATATTTTAGGGTTTAGGGTTTGATATTTTCTTAGAAAAAGTCAATTTTGTCTCTAAGTTGGGTTAAAAAGATGGATAAGGAGAAATCAATAAGGGAAACTGATGAACTACCTCTTGTTTTTAAAGTTGAAGTGAAAGTTAATAAGATGACCTTCAAAATAGGTTAACTCAAAAAAAAGTAATGGTAATGACGTGCATCAATATCATAAGATTTCATTATTATTGCCGAATGAAAACGAAGATTAATTTAATTGAATTTTTTAGATTCAATCGCTCATTTTTATTAACTTTATGGGAACTACGGATTAGAGAAGGACTTTTTTGTTTGCCTTGTTGTCTTTATTTAATTTATTTCAATTTATTTAAATTCTCAATGTAATTGCTTAGGTTTTATTTATAGTTTTTTTTTTTCATGAGTTTGGTTTAGTCCCATATTTTTGTTTTTTTATTTTATTTTATGTTATTTTTCATGTAATGACACGTTTTCTTACCATGTGTTTTGTGTTTTATTAATGAAAAATTAAAGATTACGTGAAATTATATTTAATAGTTAGATTAATAAAATATAATTATATTAAACTATTAACCATATAATATTACGTAATTTGAATCACATTAGACTCTATGATGTGACTGAAATCTAGTGTGTGCTTCCTCAATTAAGACATATGAAAAAATTACTAGGTTTGTCAAAAATTGTGATAAGTTAGTTCATAAACTTATTACATAGATATTTTCGAGAATTCGAAATGAGATAATAAATTTAAAAGTTAATAATAAGGTTGAGCCAAACAGCAGTGAAGAAACGCCTTGAGGAAGATGATGGTGCACGTGATTGCTTTGCCCAATCGTGGTGAAGAAGCACTACGAAGAACGTGTCTTCAGCAGCGAATGAATCCTAAACGAAAAAGAAGAACATAATGGTAATGAACTGAGAAAGAAAAGAAAATCTATAATTCAGTGTATTTACTAATTACAAGGGTACATTATATAAAAGGACCAAACAGAGGGATAAAGAAAATACAAACTGAAAAAAACACAAAAACAAACTAAAAAACTTTATTAGTTAACTTTCTTAACTTAATGTGTAACTTGTAGAAACACATGGTCTTCAACTACAAACTCTAAAGGTTGTTTTCTTTGATCAACACTAGACTTCTACTTGCTCATGAAAGCTCTCATCTTATTTTGTATCAATTTGACTTTATTTATGATATTCTAAAATAATTTTGATCCTACTATCAAAATTTTCCTATTACGGTACCAACATAAGGATTCTTGCACCATATAGTGTCATATAGTTAGTATGATTATTTTTGTTAGGAGAAATTCACCAAATACAACATTTCATCTCAACCTCCCAATTATTCAAAGGAGAGATTCTTAACCTAAAATCATGGTCCATGAACCAATATAAAAGGTAATTAGCTTTAAAGAGAATTAATGTAGTATATGTTTTTGTTATCTATCAATATAAAAAGTCCTCTTTTCTTATATGAATTAAAATTTAAATTGATATAAAACGTATTATAAATTGGACTTTAAGTCTAACTCAACCCCATAAAACCGGCTTAATAAGGTGAGGTTTGCATCCACTTATATACTATGAAAGGCGACTCTAATCTCTAGTCGATGTGAGATCTCCAACACACTCCCCTCACGTCGAAACTGTCAACTCGTACGTGAGACTATATATTATGGGTGGTCCGATAGCGGGTGACATGATAGGCCCAACACAAACATTTGCTAGGATAGGCTCGAACTAACTCAACCCCATAAAACAGACTCAATGAGATGAGGTTTGCACCCACTTATATAATATGAAAGGCGGCTTTAATCTCTAGTCGATGTGAGATCTCCAACAAAACGTTATTTGATTCATATTAATTTTTACGTAATTACCTTAATGAGTGATATTATTACACCCATATTTGCACGAAAAGTTAATTAATATAGTATAGTAATTTTATAGATGAAGGGATTCTAGAAATAAGCAAAATGAACAAGATTTGTTTTTCTTTGTCACTCTAATGATGATTTGGTGCAAAGTTACGTTGAAGAGTGAGTGACGAAGTGATGATTTGTTGGGCACTCATGCATGCAATGGTGGAATGCCTACACTAATTAATTATAGTGCCAAAGGACGTGTTATGCAAGTCCATTATAATTCCATTATTGTTCCATCTTTTCAATTTATTAAGCTAAAAAACTCAGAGTTGGTATATGAGTAAGATAACAATCCTAAAGTGTTTCATTTGTTTATTCCTAGGCAATGTTCATACATTCAAATAAGGTGGTCTTAATGGAGATTATACCTCTTAATCATAACACTAGTGACCACAACAGAAAAATGTGCTTCTTGTCTTAATCACGGTGAAACTCATACTTAATTACGTAACTATATATAGAACCACTTATAAATTCTAACAGGAACCATAATTTATTGTAACTTCACAGCTACCCCCTTTTTTTTATCACGCATTAAAGTTCATTTAAACAAAGTTTTTTTTTTGTTTTTGAAAGTCACTTAAACAAAGTTATTGGATTACATCTTAAATCAATATGCATTAGTTGAAAGTGGAAGTACTACAAGTTGATAGCTTTTCTAACTCAATTATAAAAACGATTTATAAGATTAAATATATTATAAAATATTTTTATTTATAGTCGATGTGAGATTTTCAACACATCCCCTTACATCGAGACTCTCTAACTCGTGCGTGAGACTATATATTATGGGTGGTTCGATAGTGACCTGATAGCGGGTGACCTCATAAAACTAGCAAACTCTCACTAGGATCAACTCTAAATGACTATGATATTATATTAAGAAGTGAATTAAGCTTAACCTTAACCTTATAAAACTAATTTATAAGATGGGGTTTGCACTCACTTATATTATAAAATGTCCTTCAAATTGATGTGGGATCTCTAACATTTCGTTAATTAATCGTAGTTTTAGAGATTTATGTCTCATTTGATGGTATATTACACTATGCACTACAAGAAAATCATTAAATAGAAACCAAATTTAGAGACAAAAAAATAATTAGTTGCTATATTGACTAAATTAGTGACCATTTGAGACTAAAATTTTTTTGGTTTCTAAATTAGTTTTTGTTATTATTAAATAGTTTTTAAATTGGTATCTACCAAGGTTGTTGCTACCAAATATAGAATCTAGATAATTGGTAATTAAAATTTTGGTAGCTAATTAGATACCAATTTAAAAATTATTTAACAATAATAAAAACTAATTTAGAAACCAAATTTTTTTATAGTCTCTAATTTAATCAATATAACAACTATTTTTTTTTTCTCTAAAATTGGTGTTTATTTAATAATTTTTCTTATAGTGATCCAATAATTTAATTAAATCATGTTTTCATAAAATTTATGGTTGAATTGAATTTTTTCACACACATAAATATATATGTTTATACTTTTTTAGACTAATAAATAGTTATTTCATATTCTATTGTATATATTGATACTTTTTAATTTTTTTATAAAATTATTAATAATGTAATAATATATAGAGAGTAAATGGTTATTCCTAAGAGACATTTAGTAGAAATAAATTTAGTTTAGTGAGACTTAAACCCAATTTTTTTAAGTTTGATTTACTTTTGAAAAAATATCATTATAAAAGAAAGTTTTTTCAATGTTTCTTGAAAATATTTTAAGTCAAGTTTGATACAAAGAATTATTGTGGAGATATAGATCTAACTTATCTTAGTTGATATAAAATTTTAATGAAAAAATATCACTTTTTCTCATTAAAATATGGTAATAAATTAACTACTATAATAAAAATAACATGTTGTTATATGATTTATGAAACCTTTATATAAGTATTTTCAACAAAGTTCCTAATTATTCAAATAGAATTATTTGACTACTAAAAATCATAATTGTTAGAATTTATAATTCCTAATGATATGATTTTTTAATATGAAAACAAAAATCTAGTACCAAACATATGTAAAAGAGATATTTCATTATCCTTTAACTGTTCATTATAATTATTATATATAAAAATAAATGATTTAAAAAGAGTAAGTATAAGTTACATGTAAGTAACTTCTTCCTTATTTTTATATATGAAAGAAGATTTTTATTATGATGAAAATTTACATATAAAGTATTATTTAAAGAATATCCGAAACACATGTTATAACAAGAAAGAAATAGTATTCGAAAATTTAAAGTTCATTAATTGTTGGAATGATGAATACAACTTCAGTAATATTTAAAGTGAAATATCATTATCAAAGAATGTTAGAAAATTGAGAAGGCACTAGTTGGTTCATGGTTATCCCTTGGATGAGTCACGTATGATAGTTTTTTCTTTCTTTTTGGGGTATGTTTGTTTGGTGATGATTCAAACATAAGCAGTTCAAGGTGGCTGCTTCAGTATCTTTGATTCTTTATGATGTCAACGTTTTTATTTGTTTTTGTAAACATCCTTTTATTCTTCTTAAGAGACCACTAGTATATATACTTTATGTTTTATGATAGTTGGATACGATTATTAAATGTGATACAATTTTTTAATATTTAAATAATTATATATTAAAGTTTGAAAGTTAATATGATTAATTAAATGAAATAATTTTGTTTGTTGATACTTTATAAAAATGAACATTATTTAAAAGAGTTATTATTAACAAAATGTTCGCTCTGCTTAGAAATTACTTTATAATTTTTTATTAATAATAGAAATTATTGATGTAGTCCTATGTTGATTCCATGTAATTCTTTGTAATGTTTGATATTTTATGGTTTAATGTATGCCTTTTGTTGATTAAATGGATGAAGAAACTGAACGGAAAAGATGAATTTGGTTAGTAAATATAAATGCTTAGAAGAGGTTAGGCCAACTTTCAAGAGATTCTAAGCTAGACATAAAAACTAGTAAGTGAGCAAAGAAGACAAAATGTGTATAAATTTGGACAACATTCTTTAATCAATTATAAACTCATTTATAAGAGGGCTAACACTTCTATTCATAGTGTTAAGGGTAGAGTCAAGAGGGCTAACCTTGAGAATTCTCCACTCCCATGGTGATAATTGACTTCCTCTCATTGGAGTAAATCCTATCAAATGTTGACAAGTGTCCTCCTCTACTTGAAGAGAATCCTTTCTATCAAGGGATGACATATGAATCTTCATGCTTTCCTTGCCACTCCATGTTTTCTATTTGCACTTTAGTAATTTATTTATGCACCCTAGATGGTCTAAAGTTGCATTAGGTCCACGGAGGCCCAATTGTAACTCGTTAGACTTTTTTCTCCTATTTACACCCTACTCTAATTGGCCCAGTACATGACCCATGAAAATAAGCTCAATACATGGTCCAGGTACAATCCCAAATAAGGTCCAAATAAAGCCTATACTACTTTATGTCTTATTTGTTCTGCTAAACAAATGAGCCTAAACGGGTTTCCGTCGGCGAAGGACATCCCTCTTGAAACTGAAAACATATAGATTAGCAAATGAGACTGCCCACACTGAACACCAAATGCAGTGACTAGATGATCCTCCATCAATTACTTTCGATACTAAATATTTTTTAGTTCGTAAAATCACATCTAACTTAATCAATATAATGACTAATTATTTTTTGTGTTTAAATTAGTTGTTATTTAATGATTTTCTTGTAGTATATGATTACTTTTAAGTGAGTCATATTGAAGTGATATTTAAATACATGGATATGTGGATCTTTAGACAATTCGTTATTTTACATCTTAGTCTTTTTGTGCATTTAAAATATTTTCAAACAATCATTTTTATATATCCAAAGTTCTCATCACTCTTTCTCTATCCCCTCCTTTGGGATTGTGCAATTTGAAAACATGAAAAAAAATATACTAAAAAGAATGAAAGTTTTTTATTTTTTCATAACATGGAAGGAAAATTGTGGAAAAATGATGTAATTTGAAGATATTAGGTTGTGGGTATGGTGTGGTGGTGAGTGATAATGGTGGAGATTTGAGGGCTAGGTTTCAATTCATTTTGATTTTTTATTGGTAGTGGTGATTAATGAAGAATGGCGAGAGTAGTTAAATGATGGTACGTATTAGGAGAGGTTTTTTATTGTATGAGAAAATTATTTAGGGACTCTTAAGTCAAAACGAATTGAAATTTTTGAAATTTTAACATTTTTTTTAAAGTATACCATACAAAACGAATTGAATTTTTGAAACTTCTAGAGTATACATTTTAAAATCTGTTCAAAATTTAATATTTCTAAAAATTAATATTTTACGAAAATATATTAACATTTGAAGATTTAAATGACAATTGCATGTTATTTAAATTACTATTTTGGGCTCATCGCTGATAAAAAAAATAAAAATATTTTGGGCTCATTTATTTATAAAAGCAACTGAGGCCCAAGATGAAATGTCTGAAAAATAAGTGAGACTGAAATTGGGCTGGGCCCGGAATAGAATTATCAGAAGATTCATAGCCCAATTTTATTATTTTATTTTAAAATTTTATTTATATTCATTTTTATCAGTTAAATATAATGTTTTATTATTAAAGGGGTTGTAAAACAGAATTGAAAGAAAAAAGAGTCTCAAACAAAATTTGTCCATTACAACAGAAAACCCAATATACATTATACATCATATACATAATCTTATTGTGCAAAAAGTAGAGAAGTTTTCAAGTAATGAGGCATGAAGTTCATCTTTTTCACCTCTCTAAGACTCTTTCATCTCTCAAATCTCAGCATATCCAAACATTAAACTCCTATTCAAATGTAACATTTATTTTTGTTCATATTCATGTAATAAAATATAATATTGTAAATAATATTTAAAAAAAACTATTTATTATTTGATGTTCTACCTATAAAATGTGAGCAACAAGTGTGATCACACAACCTCTGTTTATTGTGGTTCCTTCTGCACTGGTATGGGATCTACTGGTATAGGAGTTGGACTGCATCATGTCAACAACAATGCACACATTATACAACACACACAAAACCATGTTCATTCGTAATGTTTAATGTAGGTACTCCAAAATAACTCATGTATCATGCACAAACATAAGAATGATTAAGAAAAGTGATTGAGATTACCCGCAACGTTGTGGTACTGTCCAAGAAAAATTTAAGTGTTCTCGATCATTGTCAGATAATGCCATATACCTCTTCCAATCTTCAAGCAGAATTTTGAGATCATTGACTTTGTTTTCTATGCCAATACAGCAATTGGCATGCATTGTTGAGACCTGGTTGAGGTCCTTGCTAGGTTCACAAAACCCTCCAAAGTACTTAGTGCTAAGGAACCTGATCTTCACCTTCATGTGAGCAATCAAAGGGTGCATTTTGACCATGTTGAACACTGCTTGCTCTCCAAATCCTGGGAAGTAAATCCTAGCGTTAATCCAGAACTTTATGAACCATATTGTTCTCTCATTCGATCTCATATACTTAAACCCTCCATTTGGAAAGTTGCTTATGTCAGAGGAGTTCCCATTGAAGAAATCACAAGCTATTTGGAAATCTGCATCTTCGTAAAATAGGCCGAAGGGATCTCTAAGCCACATTATATCAGTATCCTACAAACCAAAACAATCATCAAATCAAAAGGGTCATCAAAACATTCAACACTGAAAATTCTTAAGAAGCTTTTTCTTTCAAAAGAAATGTATGCACAATGAATGTGTGTGTATATACCGTGAACAGAAAGTTGTATCCCATCTCAAGGACAGAACCAAGGAATTTAGCTCTACCCCAAATCAGTTGTAGGTAGTTTGGGGACATGTAAAACATTTCACCAGTGAAATTTCCCTCTTTGGTATCAACTTGGTAACAAAAATTGTGTCTGGCAAGGCAACGAGCATGTGTCTTTGGGTCATACGTTATTACCACCAAGTGGTTTAAAAGCCTCTGTGTCTGGTTCCCTACGCGAAAACTCTCAAGAAAGAGGTCAAATATGGAACCTGGCTCTGCCCATGCATCGTTCAAAGTGGTGATTATCACTGTCTTATCCTTCATGGATGCGTTTCTGAGAATATTCTCTAATCTTCGGTTGGTTTCAGCCTGATTCATAAAGCCACATTACATCAAACACTTGGTAAGCATTTCACACAAGAAATTTATAGAACACTTCATATATAGTCCAATCCCTTCATAGACTGCAAGAGAATCAACCGTGCAGGAAATCAAATTATGTGACATGAATAATGCACAATGGTTAGAAGAAATCCAAAAACCTGTGCCATTCTCTTTAATGTGTGATTTCAAATTTAGAAAATTAGTAGTATGGTATGGGATGAATTTCTTTCTGAAGTATCCTATAATCATATAACAAAACTTCATTATTTCTTTCTTGAATATTAGATGAATCAAACATAAAATAACAGGTGTTCTTAACTATATGGTGTTAGTGTGAATTGTTTATTACTGGAAATAAAGTTTAATATGTCAAGGTGCTAATATTTCACATCTAAATTCACATTACAACTCAGTTTTTTAATTGATTAAAAACAATTGTTATACTCACTTTATTCACAATTCTCATATATTTTTTTATATTAAAGAATTATCTCTCACTAATTGTGAATGATGTACATTTATCAACTTTTTTCTTTTATTATAAATTTTAATATTTTCTTCCAGCAAATTTTCTTTAAGCTGTGTCCCGCAATTTTTTTCTCTCAAATATATATATATATATATATATATATATATATATATATATATATATATATATATGCTTCGTATTGATTGTCATCATTTCCTGTTTATCATCCAAAATCTGAAATTTACTATTAGCACTTAATTTCTCTTTTGTCTACTTGTTACTAAATTTTGAAAAAACAGCACATTTGAATATTTATTTCCCTCATTAATATATATTGTACTAAATATTTAACTCCCAAAAACAATATTGTGTCAATTAAATAATTATTCAAACAGTACAAGTTTATCCAAACAGTTCACATTTTAGTAGTTTATTTTTTTTTATTTTTAAATAAAAAATATAAAAAATCAAGTTTAGAATTAAAGTGAATTTTGAACTGTTTTAGAAAACGGTTCTATTTGAACAATTATTCAGTATAATATACTGTTTAGATAAATATTTGACACAAAATACTATTTGAGCAAGTGTTTTAATTTGGCTAAAATTTCTCTTATTATAAAGTTTTGACTTTTATCCTCTCCTAGTTTCATAACATCTGAAACCATTTCCTTAATTAGTGCTAACAATAAATGGATTAGGGTTTTAGGTTTTGTGAGATGGTTCTGGCACCACTAGTTGTTGTTTTCCAGCATGTTCATTTTTGAATAACTTACCATATATACCAAACACATAAATATCAGTTTTTATTGTCTGTAAAACTATAAAAATAGCATAACAACGTAAAAAGAAATAGAGAAAGAGAGAGAAAGTGACCTCCTTGGAGTCAACGGTGAGGTAACGTGAGAAGGTAGGAGTCTGAATGGGAGTTGAAGAGATGAAGAAAAACATGCACACGACAGCGAAGACAGCAAGGAACATGGTGAACTGCATGACCCATCTGACTGAGAGGTGATTACCAGGATTCCATGGATTGTTGTCTCCGGCAGCATTATTCCTCCCGGCGGAGGTAGGAGAGTAGTCCTTCATTGTTTCAAGAGCTGAATTCGGATGAGAAACATGACTTCCTTCATTCCTTGAAGAGGAAGAACCACCTTCCTGAACTTACCATCCATTTTTAATCATAATCAAATACTTCTTATACTCTTTTTTATTTTTATTTTATTATTATAAATTTAGGGATTTTTTTTAGTGTCATTATTCTTATTTTGAGATTGTACATTAATCTATTGGTTATTATGTATATATATTGCCTATTTTTGTGGGTGTATAGAAAAGCTTAGTTGTATATAAAAGAAATCAAAAGTTCTAAAAGTGTAAGCAAAAAAAGTAGAAATTAGCTATTAATTATAATTTAACCAAACTATGATCTCACAATAAAAAAAATTAAAATATTTTCACCAACATAAAGTTAAGTGAAGGCAACAAAGTGCAGGTGAAGGAGTTTTCTCCATCTTTATAGGTTGCATGCTTTTTGTCTAACCTATTAATATATATTAAGTTTGCATTCTTATCATCATTACATATTTTTTAAAATATTTATTTTGACAATGTCTATTGTTCTAATTACAGAAATTAAAAGGGTAAATTTAAAATTTAAAATATAATTAAAAGAGTAAAAATATGGTTAAACTTATAATAAAATAATGTAATGATGGATTACCTTGTCACGATCATGTCTAGGGATGAGAAACTGGCGATTAGAGTTGGATTCTGATCTACAATCGTCGAACCATTCAAAATCGACGATGGTGTATTCTGAACCACACTTTACCATTTAGAACTTTGAATATTTAGGATTTCCGATGATGCAAGAGATGAATTTCACACGTTGGTTGCTTTTGTTTTGATCCTTAATCTTTCACTGTGGCCAATGCTTCCTTCAGGGTGGTGGTTGACGATAACTTGAACCTTCAGAATGCCCTAAATTTGATGGTACTCCTTCATTGTTAGAAAACCAACATGCTCCTTCAAAGTTAGACTCCAATTCCATGCATGGCTTGGCCATATTTGAAAGATCGAAGATGAAACATTCTTACGCAGTGAAATTTTGTGAAGAAAAAAATGATCTCTGGAGGGATATTGCAAGAAAAGAAAGAGAGAACACTAAGAAAGTGAGGCTAGACGCAATGTTCTCACAGCAAAACAAATTGTTACGAATAAATTGAACAAGATTTCTATATTTAGCAAATAATTATAATCCGTTACTTTTATGTAATTAGTTTTGAGTAATACTAATTTGGATTATTATGACTCACATCTGGTCTGGAGTGTGAATAAAATATCTAGAGAAGATTAATTTTTGGATAGCATAATCATATAAAGAAATCACGATATTATCTATTTGAAAGAAAATTATAAAATAACTTTGTTGAAAGATGGTAATGATATTAAAACAAGAAATACTAATAAGACACTTTAATATTTAATTATATATTGAGCATGTAAATAAACTAATTCAATTTTTTATTGACTTTTTCCTTTCATCCGTAGCTTTATATTAAATATTAAGAAAACTATAATACAGTTTACTTGTAAATTCGTTTATTAGGTAAAAAAACATTGAAATTCAGAAAGTCGGACTAAAAACAAAATATATTTAACGGTTTATAAAATTTCATGCTTCTTTTATTTCTTCCAAAAGATTTTTACAAGCAGTTTATAACATTTTCTACACTAAACTTTATAAAATAAAATAAAGTGATAACTTAATAAGTACTAGTAAAATTAAAAAAACCACACACAACATTTTCTAATAATAAAAAAACTTGTGTTCAAACTGAACGTAGTTTTCATATAAATTCTTCGGCATGATGGATTAATAAAAAATTACATAAAAAAAATTGAATTTTAAGATAATTTATAAAAGTCAATAAACTTATTTTAGTAACAATTCCATGAACCATTTTCCAAAAGTATATACATAAACAACTCACCTAATTACATTTTTTATGAGAATTACTACTAATAGAGTAGTAGTAGTAGGTCAAATTCATGATATTTTGCACATAGTATGTTTTATAATATTAACTTTTTTACTCTATATATTGTATTTATTGAGTAACTGAAACAATGATTAACAAAACTAATTTACTTTGACTAAGATTTTAAAAGAATTTAGAACTCCCTAATTATACTACAACAACAGCATCGCTAGGGTTTTTGTTTCTATCTCTCTGCGAAGCCTGGTTCCTCCAACGCCAAGCCAGCAGTCGCCGCCGCGGTGCAGCAGCAGTCGCAGGTAAAGGCGACAACGAAGCAAGTACTGTGAGAAAGACGATGACGAACCCCAATAGCAGCAGGTCCAGGTTACGTAAATTAACGAAACCGAAACCCTATTGAAGATTTGGGGGTTTTAGGGTTTCCTACTAAAGGTTTTAAAATGGCGGAGGGCTCTGCGGGTTTCCTCATTCCATGGACTTGTTTGATGGATCGAAAAGTCTGTCCTGATAATAAAGTATATTCTATGACCGGTCAAAGGAAGACTTTTGCTCGGGTTTTGGGAAATACATGTGACATTCCTTTGTCCCAACTACCTACCCCTTGTATTAAGGGTGACATGATTGCTGTCCAGATTGATGAGGCAGATTACTTGGCTGGTCTTGAGGATTGCAAAACCCATCTCCATGGTCGGGTTATTCTATCTAAGGGGGATAAACCTCTCACACACCTGGATTTAACTAAAAAGTTGCAGCCGGTGTGGAAAGCTCTTGGACCATGGAAAGCAATTCCTCTTGGAAAGGGTTTCTATGAGTTTGAGTTTGCTTCTATAGAAGACATGCGATGGGCCCTCGGGATGGGTTCCCTGAAGTTATCTCCTGGTTTATTGAGACTGTTTGCCTGGACAAAAGACTTTGTCCCATCTACCATGAGGAGTACCAAAGCTCAGACCTGGGTTAGAATTTACCATTTGCCTTTGGAGTATTGGAAACCAAGGACAATATTTTCCATCGTCAGAGGCCTTGGTACTCCTTTGTCTTTGGATGAGCATACTATGAGAAAGAATAGGGCTATGTTTGCTAGAGTGCTGGTGGATATTGATCTGTTGTCCCCCCTTCCTGATCAGCTCTTGGTTGAACGTCCAGACTTTGCTTTTGTAGCTGGTGTGGAATATGAATGGCTCCCTCCATTTTGCTCTCATTGTAAGATGATTGGGCACGAGCTTGCTCAGTGCCGGGTGATCCATGACCAGGGTCGTGTTCCTGGGCCTCTACATAAACCTTCTCAGAAGACACCTTCTGATGAACAGGAACAAGGGAGGACCACGATTCCAACCCAACGTAAAGAATATCGGAAAAAAAATCTGCAGACGAAGCTCTTAGAAGGTCCCATGGATAATTTGAGAGTTGATGCTACTAGTGGGGTTAATGTAGGGTCACCCCTGGGGCACCTTGCTGATAAAACAGATGGAGGAGAGGATGATTTTGCAGATATGCCTCCTCTTGAGGATGCTTCAGATCATGATAGATCCTCACCCAAGCAGGGGTTGTCCTCTCCCACTTTGGATTCACTTGTTGTTATTCAAGCTAAGGACTCAGAGTCACACTCAACGATTCTTATTGATGATCATCATGTGGAGGCCTCTGCTCTTGTGATTGTACCATCTCCATTGCGTACTACCTCTCCTCGGAGGGCTAAATCACATGCAGATACTAATCCTAATGTGGAGGTCTCTACTATTGTGACTGTACCATCTCAGTCGCCTCATACCTCCCCTCGGAAGGCTAAATATATTGGGGATGTTAAAGCAATATCGTTGGTCCTTCAAAATCACTTTTCCTCTCTTGATGGTTTGGAAACTACAGATGTGGGAGGTAATTCTCATATTGGAGCGTCAACTATTCCGCCTACCATTGTTGGAATTAATTCTGATCATATTGAAAATCAGGTTGTTTCAAAATTTTGGGCTGACTCTACTGAGATGGAGGAGGATGATAGTGATAATGGGGAAGAAACAGTTCGCACTAAAAGAAAACCAGGGAGACCACCTAAGGGGACTGGTAAATCCAGGAAAACTGCTAAGGCAGTTCTCTCTACAACGTCGCAATGAAGGTCTCTTCTTTTTTTTGGAATGTCAGAGGATTGGGAAACCACAAAACTGTGGAGATGTTGCTTAGTTTACTTAACCTACATAAACCTCTCCTGGTTTTTCTTGCTGAACCCATGATGTCGTACACTACTGCTTTTGACGTCCTTTTCAAATCTGTCAATATGCATTTGGTGGCTACGTCTCCTATTGTTAATAAAGTTGCTAAGCTTTGGTGTTTGTCGGTTCCTAATCTTGTCCAAAATTTCTTGGTTAATGATCAATTTATCTCTGTAACTTGTCTTTGGCAGGATAAAAGTTTTAGCTTTGCAGGTGTTTATGGTGCTAACACATACTTGTCTAGACGATTTTTGTGGAGGGATCTTAGTTTCTTCACAGGGCCTTGGTGTATTCTGGGAGATTTTAATGCTGTGCTCTCGGCGGATGACTGTAAAGGGGGAGTGGCTCCTAATCAGGTTTCTTGCAATGAATTCCTGGATTGGATTAATACTAATGATCTTTCTTGTATGCCTTTTACTGGATCTTGTTATACTTGGTGTAACGGAAGGAGAGGGTTGCATAGAATTCACAGAAGACTGGATAAGGCTTTATGTAATGGAGTGTGTCTGGATGAATGGGATTCTTGTACTTATCAAGTTCTTGTTAAAAATTGTTCTGATCATTCCCCTATTCTTGCTAGTCTTGCTAGTAATTCTTTGCGGAAGGTTAGCAATTTTCGTTTCTTTTCTATGTGGCTTCAGGACACTTCGTGTATGAAGCTTATTCATGATTCTTGGGCTAATAAGGTTGTTGGTTGTCCTATGTTTATCTTGCAACATAAGTTAAAAAGGTTGAAACTTGAGCTCCGGGACTGGAATAAAAATTCTTTTGGTAATGTTCATAATGCAGTTCTTCTTAAGCAGGGTATCCTCCTTGGTATTCAAAAAAACTTAGAGACTGCTAGTTTGTCTGATAGTGATGGGCTTCTTTGTCAAGAAAAGATTGCTAAGGAGGAGCTTGATCATGCTCTTCACTGTCAATATTTGTTTTGGAAAGAAAGGGCTAAAATGTTATGGTTCAAGGATGGAGATCGAAATACAGCTTTTTTCCATGCTGTGGTCAAAAGGAGAAATAATTCTAGTGGGATTCATCGTCTACGGATTGATAATGAGGTTACGGAGGATCCTAAAATCATTGAGGATCATATTTTGGACTTTTATAAGAATCTTTATGCTGAGTCTATTTCTAATGTTCTGAATGCTGATAATATGGAAGATTTTATTGGTACTTATATTCCTCCGATGGTTTCCTCTGAGGAAAATATGATGTTGATTAAATGTCCTGATTTTTCTGAAATCAAGAATGCGGTTTTTCATCTTAACGGTAATAGTGCTCCTGGTCCTGATGGTTTTGGTGGTGTTTTCTATCATTCTTGTTGGGAAATTATTGGGACAGATGTTTGTAATGCTGTTCAACAATTTTTTAAACAAAATTGGGTTCTCCCTGGAATGAACAGTAATGTGGTATCTCTTATTCCTAAGATTCAGGGTGCTGATTCCATTAAAGATTACAGGCCAATTGCTGTTGCTAATTTCAAATTTAAAATTATTTCCAAGATACTGGCGGATAGGCTTGCTCTTGTGGCTGCTAGAATCATTTCTCCTAATCAATATGGGTTTGTGCAGGGTAGACAGATTCAGGATTGCATTGGTATTGCTTCTGAGGCTATTAATATGCTTTCTAAAAAGGTTAGAGGAGGTAATGTGGCTTACAAAGTTGATATTCATAAAGCTTTTGACACTCTGAGTTGGAAGTTCTTATTATTAGTTTTGAAACGCTTTGGTTTTCACCCCTCGTTTGTCAGTTGGATTAGTACAATTCTCCGTTCAGCTATGCTTTCTATCAGAATAAGTGGTAGTTTGGTGGGTTTTTTTCCCTGCAGTCGAGGTGTAAGACAAGGTGATCCATTGTCTCCTTTACTTTTTTGTCTTGCAGAGGAAGTTCTTAGTAGAGGTATTTCTAAACTTGTGAATGATAAGAAGATTTTAAATATGGCTAGTCCGAAAGGTTATCTCACTCCCTCTCATATTTTGTATGCTGATGACATTTTTATTTTCTGTAGAGGGGATATTAAGTCTCTTCGAAATTTGAGTACTTTTCTTAAAACATATGGTGATTTTTCTGGTCAATATATTAATAACTCTAAAAGTAGTTTCTTCACCATGGATAATTCTCCAAGATTTGTCACCAAAATTCAAAATAATCTTTCTTGTAGTCATGGTTGTTTGCCTTTCAATTATTTAGGAGTGCCTATCTTTGTTGGTGCTCCAAAGTGTCGATTTCTTCAACCTTTGGCTGATAAAGTCAAATTGAAGCTAGCATCTTGGAAAGGTAAATCTCTTAGCATGATGGGTCGGATCCAGCTGGTCAATACAGTGATTACTGGATTTCTAGCTTATAGTTTTAATATGTATAAATGGCCAGTTTCTCTTATTAAGCAAGTTGAGCAGTGGTGCCGAAATTTTATTTGGACTGGTGATATTATGAAAAAAGGTATCGCTACTGTTAATTGGGCGAAAATTTGTTCACCTCTTGAGGATGGAGGCTTGAATATTATTAATCTTCATCATGAAAATAATTCATATCTTCTTAAGCTTGCTTGGAACTTCGCTTATAGCAACAAACCTTGGTCTTTACTCTTGAAAGCCAGAGTTCTTAAATCAAAATACGAGTTTAGAATGGTTTATAGATCCTCCTCTCTTTGGCTTGGAATTAAACAATTTTATTCTATCATACTTGATTATACTTCTTGGACTGTTGGTACAGGTTCTTTTATTAATTTCTGGAATGATAAATGGTGTTCTACTACTTCTTTAGCAAATATTGCAGGGTTATCTGATGGGGCTAACATTCCGGATACAGTCTCTCAATTTTGGTCAGGTTATGATTGGAATATTCCTTTATCTTTACAGCAGATGCCGCATTTTTTTAATCATATCATGGTTAGAGAGGAACAAGATATTCCTAATTGGATTCTAGATGAGTCTGGTCGTTTCACTCTTAAATCGGCTAGGACTTTTTTCTTGGAACCAGGAGTTCCAGGTGGTTGGGGTAAGTTCATTTGGTCTTCATCTATTCCACCTTCCAAAACTTTAGTACTCTGGAAAATTTTTCATGGGAGACTTCCTACAGATCTGCATATTCAGAATAAGGGTTTGCATATATGTTCTATGTGTACGCTTTGTGAAAATCATGAAGAATCTATTCAACATCTATTTTTTGAATGTTCTAATGCATTACATATTTGGAGTTGGGTTCGACAGATTTTTCTTACTTCTCATTTCTCTAATAAGGATGATCTTCTTTCTTTTATTAAGAGTGATGGTAGTCCTTTGGTTAAATTGATTAAACTTGCTGTGACAACCTTTTCTATATGGATGATATGGCATATGAGGAATTATGCTAGATTTCAGGATAAGATTGAGGTTTCTAAGGCTATTTCGGTAATTAAAGATTTAACTCGTCTAGTGGGAAATTCGTCTAAAGCTTCAATGAAGAATGATATGTTGGATTTCAACGTGATTAAGTTTTTTGGTATTAAGACTCGTAGTGGGAAAGTTCTTCATCCTCTTCCAGTTAGATGGGAATTTCCTTCACCAGGCTGGGTTAAAATTAACACTGATGGGGCTGCTAGGGGGTATCCTGGTCTTGCTACTTGTGGAGGTATTTTTCGTGGGAGTATGGGAGAATTTATTGGTGCTTTTTCAGGGTTTCTTGAAGTTCAAACTGCTTTGGTTGCTGAGTTTTATGGAGTTATACATGCTATGGAGGAAGCTCAAAAGATGGGACTTACTAATGTTTGGCTTGAATGTGATTTTGTCTTGGTTTGTGCTGCGTTTACTGCTAGGACTACTGTTCCGTGGATGCTTCGTAATCGATGGAATACTTGTCTTAATTTCTGTAGGACAATCAGGTTTAGGGTTACTCATATTTTTCGTGAGGGAAATGCATGTGCTGATAAGTTGGCTAATTTAGGGTTCATTCATAGACAATCATTTCATTGGTATAATAGACTTCCATCTAGTCTGTTCTTAGAATTCTTTATGAATAGGTATAGTCTACCTATGTATCGTTTTTGTTAACATGTGGGTTTTGGTCTAGTCCCCCCATATTTTTGTATTTTCTTTCTTTTTCCTTTTTTTAATAATACTTTTTTCATGTGATGGCAGATGATTGTTGTTACTTGAGATGTCAGCCTAGCTGAGATGTCAAGTTGCATAGTGATGCCTAACATGAAAATTTTCATTAAAAAAACAAAACTAATTTACTTTACTTGCAACTTTGTGGTACACTCCAAGAAGGATGTGACTCTGTTTTATCATATTCAGACAACCCAATATACCTTTTCCAATCCTCTAGCAAGATCTTAAGATCATGGACTTTGTTGTCTAAGCCAACACAACAATTGGCATGCATTGTTGTGACCTCGTTGAAGTCCTTGCTAACCTCACAAAACCCTCCAAAATAACTGGTGCTAAGGAACCTAATCTTCACATTCATTGCAGAAATTGAGGGGTGAATTTTGATCATGTTGAGCACATCTTGCTCATTCAACTCGGGGTATGAACTCCTGGAGTTTATCCAGAACTTGTAGAACCAAGTAGTTCGATTATTGGATTTCACATATTTAAACCCTGCATTTGGAGAGTTATTTATGTCAGAGGAATTGCCGTTGAAAGAATCACAAGCTATTTGGAAATCTGCATCTTTGTAAAAATGTTTGAAGGGATCTCTAAGCCACATTATATCACAATCCTGCAAACCAAAACAAGAAACAAATAATAAACAAATAATTTACTTTATAAGTAGAGGTTTGCACCCTAAACCTATCAACTTGTACGTGAAACTATATATTATGTGTGGTTCGATAGCAGGTGACTTGTAAATTCAATAAACTCTCGTTAAGTAAACTCTAAATGACTATGATACCATATTGAAAAGTAGACTTTAAGTCAACTCAACCTTATAAAACCAGTTTATAAGGTAAGATTTACATCTATTTATATACTATGAAATGTCATAATATCTAGTTGATGTGAGATTTTCAATATTTTTTTTGTTATTTGGTTGATTGTGTGATAAGATGTTAAGTTTTTTTTTTGCTGAAAAACAAATGTATATGTACATACCGTGAACACAAAGTTATATCCCATATCAAGGATAGAACCAAGGAATTCAAGCCTTTTCCACATCATGTGTAGGTAGTTTGGGGTCATGTAGAATACTTCACCAGTAAAATTGTCCCCAGACTTGAGTTTGTGACAGTGCTTGTGCATAGCAAGGCAACGAGCTTGTGTCTTTTGGTCGTAAGTTATTACCACCAGGTGGTTTAAAAGCCTTTGTGTCTGATTCCCTACACGAAAACTCTCAAGAAAGAGTTCAAATACCGAACCTGGTTGTGCCCATGCATCATTCAAAGTGGTGAGTATCACTGTCTTATCCATCATACATGCGCTTCTAAGAACACTCTCTAGCTCTGGATCATAATTACCCTGATGCATAAAACCAACACAACATCAAACACTTGGTAATCCAAGTTCAAAATTCAGTGAAGAAATTTATCAAACACATGAGAGGCAAAGGATAAACACAATGCAATATCCTCATACAATGCGGAACCATCAAGAGTGCGAGAAGTGTGACAATATGAGATTTGTGTGACAAATAATAATGCACAGTTATCAGAAATTAAATCAAGATAATTTAAAAATTCTGCAGTGCCTATATTGCATGCAACAATGTCAATTGTCTTCTTTATAGTTTTAGTTTATTATATCACTATAGATGAGAATGAAAAGATTATTTGGTGAAGATTTGTAATTAAAGATTAGTGAATGTTTTTAATTCAAGATTGGTGAATGAAATTTGAGGAAGAAAAAACTTCTTCCTTTCTTTCGCTGTGCATGAGTGTGTGGTTTCTATTCTTCATTGTTGTCAACCATGGTTAGGATCTTAGTTTAAGGGGCAAAAGGTTCATGAAAGACATCAAATAGAAAGTGAATAAATATGTGTGCTATGAGGACATAAACAAACTTCTAAACATCAATGTAAAAAAATGGTCCCATCTATATACATAAATAACCACAAGATTAGTGGCACCCATATAACTATTTGGGGTGAAAATTGCACATATTCTACATTTGCACAACCCTCACAAATGTGCCAAGATGCTGCAATAAATAGAATGGTAGCTTACAGTGTGAAATTATCACACTACCATTATTGATGATGGAATCCACAAAATAATATCTCAAAAATAAATTGCATCCCTTTACTCCTCTTCTGACTTATATATCAATAATCAAAAAATGGTTTATAAAACAAAAAGATTTCTTTGACACGACAGTGTAAAATCATATTTTTGACACCACATTATAATAATATAATAATATTTAAAATTAAAAATAAGTTAAATATAATTAAAATATTATTTTATAGATTTGTGAAGTAAATGTATTTTATTGTTTGTAGTGTTAAGATATTACCACCTCTTATAAAAATGCAATCAAAGTTTGCCTTTCACACTCAGTTTCATATTTAGCTACAGTGAGATTCACTGTGTTTCACACATATATATATATATATATATATATATATATATATATATATATATATATATATATATATAAGGAAATTTAGCATGATCAACACTTTCAGCTTGAACTTTTTTTTTCCATCAAGTTATTGAAAATCTTGCATCAAATTATAATTAAAAAGAAAAATTATTTTTTCTTTAAATGTAGACTCACGTGAAGACGTAAAGAGATAAAACAATTTTAGAATTATATAGAGTCATATTACAGTTCTAAACTGATATGTTTATACGATCTCAAAATTATTTTAGTAGGTCAACATCTTACCAAAATTATTTTTCTTTCAAGTTGTTGTTGAAGGTTCTATCAGCACCCCTAACTACCATAATCAAGAGCATGTAATATTATGATCTTAGAAACAAATTAACATGCAGGTGATATTAATTACTTAAAAGACATCAACAATGAGGAAAAAAAAGTTTTGAAAAAGTTAAGACTTAATTCTGTTTTTCTCACCATAATTTATGAAAGGAGTAATTTCATTCTAATTTCAATTGCTTAAATTACATTATCACATTTTTAACATCAGTAATTAGCCAGATACTGGGAATATGAAAAATATACTTTATATAATTTAAAGGGTAGAGAACTAAAAACTATTTTCATTCTCTTATATTCTATTTGCACTATTATTCAGTGGATTTTAAGCCTAACTCAACCCCATAAAACCGGTTTATGGGATGAGGTTTGCATCCACTTATATACTATGAAAGATTCTCATCTGGAATCTCCAACACATCCCCTCACACCGAGAGTGACAACTCGTGTGTGGGATAACATATTATGGATGGTCCGATAACGACCCGATAGCGGGTGGTCTGATAAGCCCAACAAACACTCGCTAGGATAAGATCAAAATGGCTTTGATACCATATTACTTAGTAGACTTTAAGCCTAACTCAATCCCATAAAATTGACTCATGGGATGAGATTTGCACCCACTTATATACTACGAAAAGTCCTCATCTGGATCTCCAACATGCACCACCAATAATTCCAATTGAAAACACAAGTTGAGTAAAACATGGAGAGAAAGAGATATTGACCTTTGATGATTCATCAATGAAGTAGGGTGAGATGGGGAATTGAAAGGGAGAGACAAAGAGATAAACACACATCCACAACACTCCAAATCCACCTAGGAACATGGTGACTTGCATCACCCTTCTCACCAAAATATTGCTACCACCAGAAATCCACGCCTTGGTGCCGTCGCCGGCAGCATTTTCCATGGCGGCGCCGACGGTTGTGTCCATTGTTGTTTCTTTGGGGTGGCAAAGATGGTATTTATATCTTTAAGCTTCTTTGTTCTTCCCTCAACAAAACACCAACATGCACGTACCTATGTGTGTACAAAATTTAAAGATTTTTCCAAAGTTGTTTTGCGACTCTATTTTGAAGCTAACGTGATTTTATGAGAGAAAAGTGACGTGTGTGAAGTGAAAATAAATAACGTTTGGAAAGAAACTAGAGTTTCAAATGCATTACCATAGAGGAACTATGCCATGTGCCATGAATTATGTATTTTTTCTTTCTATTTATTAGCATTAAATTAGAAGGTACTTTTTTTTTTATAAGTCTCATTTCATAATATCACTTTCATTAATTATTTTTAAACTGAAAATCTTCTAATTGTTAGAAGTGAGAGTGTACTGAAATACTTTCAATACACTCTCGAGAGTGTATTGAAAAATATTTTTAGAAAAAGGAAAAAAAAAAGTATCAGGGTAGTGTTGAGAAAAATATATAAAGATGGGACAATATTATTGTTATCAATTAAATTAGCTATTTCTAAATATTATTGATGAATTAGGAAATTGATACTTATAAATAGAAATGGAGAAAATGTATTTTTATTACCTTGAGTTACAGATATTCAGTTTGTTTGAGTACACAGTTAGAGAGATTTGAAACAATTCACGGGAGAACCTTTTTATTAAATAAATTCCATATTGGTATTTAATTAATAAAATTTCAATTATTAATTATTTTCTATTTTAAAGTTGATAGGTAAATTTTTTTATAATTAATTAAATATTAATTTAAAAATAAATTATTTAAGAGACAATATTTTTTTCTAAAATAATATTTAATCTAATAAATATAGTAATTAATTAATTTTTTCTATAAAATTAATTTTTATTTAATGTATTTTTTAATAATAAAAAGTGTCCGAAAATAGTAAGATTTAACTATTAAAATTAGTTATTTATTACTTATATATGGTTGTAGAATAAAGATTTATGTTTCTCATTCATAAAAAAATAATATACCTTTTCCATTAAACACCCTTGTTATTAATTTTCATATAATAAACTCAAGTAAGATCAGGGTGTATTAGAGTAAAAGGGACAAAACTAAGATTCATATTCTAGTACACATGTTTGTATTTAGTGTGCAAAACATGTTTATGAAAATTAATTAAAAGAAAAAGTGAAGTGTAGTTAGTTTAAATGTAAGGAGATGGGAATTTGGAAGTTCTTGAGAAAGTGAAAATTGATGTGATGAGAAAATAGCATTGGGATGAGTCTAGTGAAGAAGGGTTGGCAGGCTAAATAATTTATCTTAATTAAATGCTTTGTGATGAACATGATATCATCCTTTGGAAACTTTTGGTTGAATCAAACTTAAATATATGAATGCACCAAAGTTAATCTTTTTTAGTTTGTCAAACCAAATCTTTATACATATAATTTTGGTAATATTTATAAAAACATTAACTTTTTGCAACTATAGTATTGGTACAATTTTTTTAATTTATTTATAAAACTTAAATTCACAATATTAATTCAGATTTTATTTTCAGTCACTAAATTTTTTATTAAATATAAACTAATTGATAATTAAAATTTTGATAGCTAATTAAATACTAATTTAATAATTATTTATTAATAATAAAAATTATTTTAAATATCAGTAATTTTTTTAATCTCTAAATTAATATAAATATAATAACTAATTATTTTTTAGTTTTAAAATTATTTTTTTAGTGCAAATCAAGATTGCATATATTATTTAATTAATATATTACTAAATATTGATATTGGTACTTATTACATAATTCTTTACATTTGTATCCATGATAATTTTCTTTTCATTTTTGATTACATAAATGCTATCTAAATTATTTTATCTAATTGTTCAAAATACCATATAAATTAATTTCATAACTAAAAACATAATAAAAAAATTCTAAGTTTTTGTATTAAGGATAAAAACGATAATTTATAAAAAATAAAAATATATTTAAGTCAACCTTTTATTTATGAGAAAAATTAGTTAACAAATTGTTAAACTAGTTTATTAAATTAAACGTATAAACCCAACTTAAATTTAAATTGACACAAGTAACGATGATATGGGTTCTCTTTAATACACCTCCCATATTCATTTATTCTCTTTTTCTTTTTTTCTCCCCTCCTAAGTAAATACTTTTATTTTATGAAGCCTCTTTTAACACAAGCTATAGGGAGTTGAAAATGCTTCATTTGACTTTTCAAGTAATAACAAATGTAAAAGGTTAGGCAAAAAAGTAAATTTACTATTTAATATCCCATTTATTGTAATTAATGACTTAAATTTTGAAGATAAGTTTTTTCATAAGATTTTTAGAAAAAAATATAATTCTTTTCAAGTTAGAACTAGATTATTTATAAATAATTATACAATAATTCTCTCGTATAATTTTTTTTCATTTTCTTTATATTTTTTAAAAGTAGTGTGAAATTCCTAACATTTTCTTTTTTACCCGTCCGTCATTTTATAATAATAAATTATTTAAATGTAGAACACACTGTATATCAATTTTTTTTTACTATGCAACTATTCATAATTTTTTAATAATAACTTTATTTTAACTACTTAATTTAAAAATTATTTAAATAAAAATTAATCAATGAATATTGAATATTATACCTACATCATTTACAAAAGTAGAATACTTGTACATACCTAGGATATGAGTTTTCAACCTTAACCATAACTAAGTATTATACAGACAAATTTTAAATAGCATTGTACAAAGATTGAAATAATGTTAACTCCTCTTCTCTAGTTTATTGGGACACAAGAGGAAGAGAATAGATTGGTCTGTGATTTTTTAAATTTTTATATTATAAGTAAAATATTGAAATTGATTTATTAAATTAAAAAAAATAAATTATAAGTTAAAATATTACAATTTTAAAATTATTTTATTTAAAAATATGGAAGATAGTGGTATATAAATTATAAAAATCTATAAATGAAATTATTGTAATTAAATAACTTACATATAAAAATAAAAGTAACATAACTCTCATTTTGTGAGAATTAACTTTATCCGCAAATATAATTTAAAAATATATAAAGTCAAAAATTTATTTATAAACAAATGATAAGGCGTCTGTATGACTGCGTCTTTTAATTTTATCATAAATATATAAATTCGTATTTTTTAAATATTATTATAAATTTATAATGTAATATTATAATATAGATAAAAAAAATATAATACATGTAAAGAAGATAGAAATATTAAAAAAAAAATTGAATTTAAATTAAATAAAGAAATAGTTTTTGCAGATGTAAAAAAAGTAAAGAAAAAAAAATGAGAATATAAGTGTGTATCTATGAAGCTCAGACACTTTTATTAAATGATGTGTCGGTGTCGGATACTCATATCGGACACCGACACTCGTATGACACTTGTAGGACACGTAGTTGGATTTCTAACAATTCTAGTACAGTTCTAACACAATTTTAAAAAGGAAAAATACATTAATTTTTTAAAGACTCAAACTTATTGTATAAATTTTTATTATGATTATAAAAATAAGAAATAAATAATTTTAAACTAGTCATGAAAAATATTTTTTTCTCCAAAAAATAATTTGGAACATACTTGTGCAAATAAATTTTTATTGTCAATTTATATAATTCATAATTATATAATATATAGATTTGTGTTCCTGTGTCTTACATTTTAGATATTATACGTATTTTTGTGTTCGTGTCTGTACTATAGGTGTGTATACACAAAAGATCAAAAGAAAAAAAAAAGTAGTACTTAAAATACCTTATTTAACAAATACTATAACTGATTATTTTAATTTTAAAGGGGAGGAGAAGTTATTAAATTGATAATTATTAATTTTTTAAGGACAAAATTAAAAAAATTTATTAAACTGATATATTAAATTAAGTTATTTTTATGTAGATATAATTGTATACTAGAAAACGGTTATGAGAGAATTTCGTTTTATATTTTTATAAATTAAGTATGCATAGATACTAATTATTTAATTTATTTATAAAACTCGTAATCTTTTTAAATTTCTCTTTTTTTTCAGGTCTTTTCTCAACTTTTATAATATCGATTCCATTGGAAACACCATTAAATAACAAAAGGGGTATTTGAGTAAGAAAAAATAAGTCTGAATAGTAGGAAAAAAGATTTTGAAAAAAGAAATTAGTTTTCTCTAGATATAATTTTACAATCAAAGGAATATTCAAGTAAACTGTAAATTTTAGAAGAAGAAAAATGAAAAAAATGTATACTAAATAAGAAATGGAAATTTGACTAAAAAAACAATTGCAAATTTTATCTCTATATTTGAGAGCTTGAACAAAACAAAAGTTTTCTATGTTCCCTGCTCTTTAATAATGTAATGTACTGCTACTTCTGTTCTACAAATTTCTTTTTTGTAGCATTTGGCAACCTTAATCTTTTGCTGTGATCCCAAATTTGACTCAATCATTCTCCAACCTTCAAAACCAATTAAAAAATGTAACCAAAACAGTACAAAAATATTCCATAAGAAAAAAAAATATAACATGCTCTTATATTACAATTAAATCTTTTAAGTAAATTTATAACTTACTCATATCTTAACTGCAACTCACTTTCATAATAATTTACTTCTATGTTCTGTTTAGAGTTCAGACGAAAATAAATTATCCAAACAAAATTAACACACATGATATTCCTATTTCTTTGTTCTGAGAAAATATAGACTTTTTTTAGCAATTTTTTTTTCAATAATTTATAAAATTGACATGTTTCCTCCTAAAAATTTCTTATTTATAAAGCAAGAAATAAAGTAAAAACAAAGTGATGATACTTTAATAATTATCAGTAAAAAATTTAAAAAACAAACACAGACAAATTTCACATACCTCTTTTTACATGCATCAAACAGTTGCAGCCAAAGTCTGTCACAACTTTCTCCCTTTATTCTTCTTCTGATTCCTTTCTTTGGAACGTTCAAAGGACGTCCTGAATGATGTTAACAATGTGAAAAATTATACAAAACAGTGGCAGAAAGTGATGTCCATTAATCAATGATAGCAACATATATTGAAGCCTCCACTACACTATTTGTGGCAGAAAAACATTATATATACACAGTTTTTTAAAAAGTTTCATCAGATAAATTGACATGTTGCTAATTTTTATTTGTACCTGTCATATATATGTAACTTCATCTTATCTAACAACTCCCAAAGTCAATTTTAGTTATGATTCTTCTCACGCTTAATATGCTTTTGACTTCATCTCAGTGGAATTGCATATATCTAATTTCAACATACGTCATACAATAATTTTGTAGACTATTTTCTCTAAAAAATTTACTCTATAAAATCAATATTGAAAAAAATGAACCAAAGTTATTTCCATTACCTGCAGCTTACACTCCAAGAAGGATGAGACTGTTTTTTCTCATTTTCAGGCAATGCCAGATACTTCTTCCAATCCTCAAGCAAAATTTTGAGATCACTGACTTTGTTTTCTAAACCAATACAACAATTGACATGCATTGTTGAGACCTTGTTGAAGTCCTCTGCATGCTGACAAAAGCCGCCAAAATAATCAGTGCTAAGGAACCTAATCTTCAGGTTCATGTTGGAAATGAAAGCACACTTTTTTATCTTGTTGAGCACATCCTGGTCATGCAACTTGGGGTAGGCACTCCTAGAGTTGAACCAGAACTTGTAGAACCTAATAGTTCGGCTACTTGATTTCACATAATTAAACCCTCCATTTGGATAGTTGTCTAAGTTATAGGAATCACCATTGAAAAAATCACAAGCTATCTGGAAATCTGCATCTTTGTAAAATCTCTTGAAGGGGTCTCTAAGCCACATTATGTCAGTATCCTGCAAAGACATTAGATGAGATTAATCTCTATGCATAGACAATGTAAAGAGTTATGGTTTACACATATCAGACAATTTCTAATAGATTGACAGTGCAAAATTTCTTTACATTGCTAGTGCATGTCTTACTTTATCATACTAAATCCTCATAGATTGTAGTTGTGTGGTGTGCATTGTGAAGATTTTAACAAGCTACTTTTGCAAATAAAGATGTATATATACCGTGAACACAAAGTTGTACCCCATATCAAGAACAGAACCAAGGAATTCAATTCTTCTCCACATCATGTTTAGGTAGTCTGCGGTCATGAAAAATGCTTCACCGGTGAAATTGTCACCTTTAGTTTCAAGATGATAACAATGCTTGTGCAAAGCAAGGCAACGAGTATGTGCCTTTTGGTCCCAAGTTATTACCACCAAGTGTTTCAAAAACTTCTTTGTTTGGTTTCCTAGGCGAAAACTCTCAAGAAAGAGATCAAATATGGAACCTGGCTCTGCCCATGCATCATTTAAAGTTGTGATTATCACTGTATTATCCTTCATAGATGCGTTTCTAAGGACACTCTTTAGCTTTGGATCGTATTCCGCCTGATGCATAAAACCAAGACTTCATCAAACACTTGGTAACCAAAGTTCACATTTTCAGAAGAATTTCATCAAACACGTAATAGGGATAATAAGACAAGTGAAAGCTAAGCTAAACAACTAGTTTCGAATATGCTTGTCAAAGAGATAAAACAATCTATTCCCTTTCTAGAAAACAGAGGCATAAAAAAAATGTCCATGATGTTCAATAATCTGACATTCATTTATGAGTAAACTCAAAAAAAAGTGGACAAAATGTACAAGCAAGACAACAAATAGAAAGTGAATATACCATATACCATATGTCCAATAGGGACACAAACAAAACATCTAAACATCAAAGTAACAAAACGGTCCCCTCCTTTTGCACATATGACCACAGAAGTAGTGGCACATATGGCCAATTTTGTGAAAATTGTGGAAAAATCCCACATTTGCAGTGAACTCGAACCTCACACCAATATGCAATTATAGAAGAGTAGCTCAGTGTGTGAAATTATCACACTACCATAATAGATTTTGCCATCCACAAAGAATAATATCTGAAACAAGATCACAACCCTTTATTCCTTTCCCACTTATACATCAATAGTGAAACAATAGTTTATTGCCACCATGGTTCATGGCCTTTTTACCTAAAAATGTAATTAGGATTTTCAATGTAAGAACTTCTACACACTCTTTACGTCGATACCGGTAAATTTATACGTGAAACTATATATTATGGATGGTCTGATAACAAGTAATCAGATAACGTCAACAAACTCTCTCTGAAATCATATTGAGAAATATATTTATAAGATAAGGTTTATATCCACTTATATATTATGAAATGTCTTCATCTCTAGTTGATATGATATTTTTAACAACTGATGAAAATTTCTTAGTTATTTGAGAAAATTACATTTGCAATTTAATCTCTCTAATCTAAATCTAAACGAATGATAATATGATGAAACATGAATGTGAACAACTTAGCATAGTCAACCATAAGTCTTCATTGGGACAACCATGTGAACAGCTGGTTATGTCTGTGACACTGTGTTGCACATGCTAGACCAATGTTGAGACCATGTATATTATTGTGACCTTAGAAAATGCTAATTAACTAAAAAAATGCTAATAATTAAGAAAATTGAAGTCTGTTGTCGCTAGCTTAAATAACAAAACAAGAGGTCAATTTATATAGTTGAAGTTTGTCAATGGTTTTCCATTAATAATTTATTCTCTTCTTTGAGACTGAACAAAAAAGATATTAATGCAAGTTTGGTGATATTTTCTTTCAAAGGACATTTCTTATTATTTGCTTATAAAACTGACTTTCCATAAACTAGGTGTTTTTTTTATGATAAATCATATAAATATAGTTTCTTAGTTTAAAAATTTTAACTAAAAAATAATAAAGCTAGGATAAATTCTTCAACAGAAAATAATATTTTTATAATGGCTAAAGTGTCATTAAAAATTCCATAATCTGTTTTCAATATACAATTTCAAAATTCAAATATCTTTATGACCAAATGGAACAGGATATAAGATATATAAAATAATTTAGCTGTTAATATATTTAATCTTTATGAATGAATCAAATGAAAAAGAAAATTACTGAAATTTTAAGATTTAAATGTTAAAATCAATTATCAAGGCTGGTTTTAATAATACAAAATGTCAATTTATTTATTTTATTTTCTTTGTTTCACTTTATATTTTATCTTTTATAAATATTTTTAATAAAAATATCACTTTTAAATACTTAAAATGAGGTCTAACTAATATATATAATCTTTCCATCTCATATATGATATATCTGTTTGGGAGTTTTGTTCCGTCTCAATACTAAAATATTTTAATCTTTATGTAAGGTAAAAAGAAAAAGTTTGATTATCAATAAATTAAAAACCATAAAATTTTAAATACAATCTTTAAGGTGCTTATTATCAAAAGTAGAACACACAAATTCGTACTATTGAATTGAATACATATTAATTGTTTTTTAATCTATTAAGTATTCAAAAACCTGTCATTTAGTTTTTCTATATTAAATGACTGATACTCAATTTAAAAATACTATTTTTTCAATACTCGAGATCAGAAATTTAATAGGTACATAACTAAAAAATTTAAAATTTAATTAAACCTTAAATTTATTAAAAATTGAATTTAATTATTGTTTTTCAACAGTATCTTTTCTCAAGCAAATTACTTACACAAAACTACAAGTGTTTTTGGCTCTTTTAATAATTTTTTTTTTATCATAAAAGTTCATTTAATTAATGATTTTCTAAATGTATATTACCTTAACAAAATTAATACGACAATCACTATCTCTAGTTCTTAACAAAAAAATAGAAAATGTAGAAATGAAGTAACATAGCCAACCCAGATTGTTTATGTGCATTAGTTGGCACTATTTTATGCCCTATGAATTAGATTATAGAACCAAAATTCCCCATGAGTATATCTGTTTTTTTTTCTTCAAAAGATATCTTGTAGAGAGAGAGAAGAAACAAGTCACAAAAAATTATTAATTAATCAATTAATGTCATCAATGTTGAAGTGTGAAGTTGACTTTTGAAATTGTGCTAAAACACCATCAAACACTCAAACCAAAGGGAGAGAACTATTCCAAAACCAAAACAAGAAAAAGAAAAGTAACCAAGTTCACAATTGCAATTTGCAAGAACACCTCTTATTTCAAAAGCATAGCTGTGAAAATTAAAGGCATAGGGAGTAGGAATTTTTTACCCTATAAGCTTGCTTCAATGGCCATTAGGGTCATAAAGAAGAGAGAGAGAAAACTTATCTTCTTCTCAACTCACAAAATGAAATGGTGTCAAAAATTTACCATAAATCAAAAAAATTTATGCATTGAGTCCACTGAAAAAAATGCATGTCCAATCAGCAACGGTAATATTTTAGAAGTGGTCCCACATGCACACCACTGCCACATTTTTTTGTTGGCTCCTTTTTCCTCATCAGTTATAAATCCATGATCTTTTTCTGGTACATCTTTCTAAGAATCTCGGAATTTTCAAGTAATAATAATACATAAATGTCGTGTTCATTTTAGCTTTGGAACTTCATCAAATCCAAACTAACAAAAAGGGTTATCTTTTCACTCATCAATTACCCTTTTGGATGCCCACCCATGGCAGTTTAAGGGAAAGAAACAAAAAGAATGAAATAGTGAGTACCCCCATAACAACATAAGCACTCATAAAGCATGTTTTTTTTTTTTTAATTTTTTGTTCAACCTTGGCTTCAAGAATAAACCAAATTGACCCACAAGCAAAAAGTTTGATCAACCCTATCAAAAACCAAACTTGAACAGCATAAATTGGAAAAGCATCAAAACCCAAAATTAAAAAAATCAACTTTTTTATTGGTTGCTAGACCAACAAACATCAAAATCCAAAAAACACCCAAAATTCACTCCTTTCATTCTCCTCCCTTCACCACCACCAATAATCCCAATTGCACAACACAAGTTGGCACACAAACATAGAGAGAGAAAGGAGATAGATATATATATATATATATATATATATATATATATAGAGAGAGAGAGAGAGAGAAAGGAGATAGATAGATATAGAGAGAGAGAGAGAGAAAGAGACTAACTTTTGCTGAGTAATCCATGAAGTAATGTGAGAGGAGGGTAGGAGATCCAAAGGGAGAAGCAGAGCTATAGAGAAACATCCATAACACAGCAGACCCAACAAGCACCATGATGAGCTGCATGACCCTTCTGGCCAGAAGGTGGCTTCCACCGGAATTCCACGCCTTGATGCCATCGCCGGCGACCTTCTCCACGGCGGCGCCGGGGGAGGATACCTTCATTGCTTCAAGAGCTCAATTGGGGTGCCAGAATCAGTCTCTTTCACTTCTTATACACAACACACACTAGGTGTGTCTTTGAACAACCTTTTCTTCACCCACAAAACACCAACATGTTTGTGTCTGTGTTGGAGTATTTACAAAAGTTAAGGAATAAGGATTTTTCCTAAGATGTTTCTGAAACAGTTTAGGAAGTCACATGATCGTGAGGGGTGGAGTTGGTGGTGTGTTGGAGGAGAAGGTATTGTTATTAGCTATGATCTATGAAGGAAGGGTGCGACAGGAGAGAGACATGGAAGAGGGAGGAGTGAGACTCATCAAGTTGCATCCAATGGATACGTATTCATATTTTTGTTCTTCTTTATTTATCAATTTATAAACTAAATAATGGAAACTTGTTTAAAACTATAAAACACGTATACAATTTAATATTATTATTATTATTGTTAAAATAGGTTTAATTAATTACTCCTTTAAATCTTAACGCAAAACGCGCTAATAAAATTAAATATTAACTGCTAATATTTACTTAAAGAAACCTTGTTTTTAATATTTTAGTTTTTAGTTACAAAATAAAAGAAATTCAAATTATATATACTAACTAAACCACATACATATGTTTCCGCCTTTTTTTATTTTTTTATATAATAATATTATTATTATTTATTATATTATATTATACATTTAGAATAATTTTTCAGTTAATATATAATAAATATGCAAATAATAAACCTAACCTAGAGAATGCGATCTATATTAATAAAAATATCATTGTCATCATATCATCATGATGTAAACCCTAAAATCACTATACTATTGTCAAGAACTTAACTAATGTGAGTAATTGTCATTGTCCCAGATATTTTATTAGTTTACAAATTTAATTTGAAGAATGTCAATTATTAATAGATTGTAAAATAAAGATACAGGTAATACCATACATGTTTTGGGTTATAAGAAAGTTATTAAATAACAATTAATTTATAAATAAAAAAATAATTAATCATTATATATACTATTTTAGAGATTAAAATATTATTGATATTTAAATAGTTTATATTATTAATAAATTAATAAAATATATTAAGTAATTTTTAAATTAAAATTGAAATTAATTATCAAAATTTTAACCGTCTAAAGACTTATTTATTTAAATACAAAGTAGTTTGTAGTTAAGACTTAGTAACTGATATTGGATATCAATTAATAAACTACTTTATACATCTTTATTAATAATAGAAACTATTTTAGACACCTTAATTTATAAAATGATATATAATTTAGATAATATAATGACTAATTATTTTGATATCTAATATTAGTTTTTATCTAATATTTTTTTAGTGTTGTGTTTAAATCTTCATTAAAAAGTAAGATCTCTATTATATAATTAATAATAAAAAAAATGACATGTTATCATATTAAAAAAAAAAGAAAAAGAAAACATAAAAAAGAATGAAATACTTTTATTCATAGAATTTCAACATGATATTTTCATTCTTCTTTTCATCCTTTATATTCTAACATTGTGTTTTCTAGTCCTTCTTCAAATTCCCTTTTTTTAATGTAAAATTCAAAAATTCTGTTTTTTAGTTTTTTTTTTAATTCAAACTTTTAAATTTAAATTTATCATATTTAAAATCATAAAGAATAAAAATGAAAAAAAAATGTGTAACACAAAAGAGAATATATTGTTATTTTTTTCAAATTCAAATTTCCAGTTTAAAATTAAAAAAAAAAATGTTTTCTAATTTTTTTTCCAAGTTTAAATTTGTCATGTTTAAAATCATAAAAGTAAAATTGAAAAATGAAATATGTATACAAAAGAAAAAAAATCCTCCAAAACAACATCAAAACTCTCAATTTCATATCGACTTTAATAAGATAAATATTTCAACCCCTTCATATCACCACTTATATATATATATATATATATATATAAAAGTGTAATTAATTTTTTTCTAAATTAAATAATATATAAAAACGTAACTACATATAATGAGTAATTAATTTTTTACTAGAAAATAAGGTGAAACTTCACATATATTATATTTTGTCGTTATTTTGTTGAAATGATATATATATATATATATATATATATATATATAATATTACAGTTTAGGGACTATCTTACTAAAAGGTTTTAATATATATGTTTTTGAATTTTTTTTCTAGTAATTTTCAATTTATATATGTTCTTAAACTCCGCATTTTGAATTTTTATTCCTGTAATTTTTTTATAAACGTATCCTTAAATTTAGTTTATGATAGTTTGAAACGGGTTAAAAATAATAATTTGTGACAACTTTACCAATTTTAAATATTTAATATAAAAAGCTAAAGATTTAATTATGAATATTTTTATTTTAGATCCTAAATAATTTTTTAAATATAATAATGTATCAAACTTAATAAAAGTTTAATATTAATTAAAATATTTTTAAAAAAAAATTAACAAAAATATTATTTAAGATTATTTGTAAGATGATAATGTAAATACTGTATATAATTTTTTTAAGTATAAAAATTAACCCTAAACCCTAAATTTTTTTATACTTCATAATATTTGGTGAAGTATAAAATTGAGTTAAAAAGTAAGACTTATTATAAAATTTGGGAGACAATAATGTTATAAAATTGAAGAATTAAATGGAAAATATGTAATCATGGAATCGCGTGTAATATGCGTATCGTATAATCTAGTAATAAAAACATTTGTTAAGCTTTTATCTATAACAACAACAATATATAAAAGATATTTTTTTTGTTTCATACAATTTTTTAAACATTTTTATCTTTTAAATATTTTATGACTGTCAAATATTTTAAAAAATAAAATAAAAATAGATAACACCCAAAAATACATATTAACTATACTTATAGAGATTTTATAGTTATATATATATATATATATATATATATATAATATTATCTATAACATTATTTGATTTCATTTAAAGTGTAATCATAACCGTTATAATATTCATAAGGAATATTTAATAATTTAAACAATCAACACCACAACATGATATAAATTACACATCAAATTACAATTTTAGAACACTACATTCAATATTATAGAAATCATCAACTTTATCTTAACTATTTAAATTAATTTATCATATTTTATGTTTTTTTAACTATAATTAAGTATGTTGTATCTAGATTAATATTAATATCTCACCTATTACCAATATCATGAAAATTCATCTTCATCTTTCTATATTAAGTGATTTGTTTCATTTACTTTGTAACAATGTACAAACCTTATTCAACTTTTAACTATCTAATAATATAATCTATGTTATCAAGAATCATCAATGAAGTCATAATATCTCCTTTTCATAATGGATTCCTAGAATACTACAACTCTTAGAGTCACAATATCATCCTAGTTATTCTTTATTGCACACCCATAAAAGAAAAATAATATTGCACTATGTTATTTTAGGAATAAGATCATTATGAGGATAAAGTTATTTTTTGAATAAGGTTATTTTGGGGATGGAATTATTTTAGGGATAGGGTTATTACATCCATAAAGAAGTTATTTTGAACCATATAAGATTGTCATGGACAAGGATAACATTACCTTGGCTTATGATAACATTATTGTAGTTAAGGATAAGATTATTAAGAACAAGAGTAATGTTACTCTATTTTGAGATAATATTATTATAGTAGAAAATAAAGTTATTTCAAGCATGGAAAAGATTATTCAAGTAGACATGTGATTATCCCCGTGTAGAATAACATTATCCCCAACCTAAATTACTTTATCTCCAACCAAGATAACTTTATCTCTAGTTGGAATAACCTTATCCACGACCACAATAAACATATTCTCAGCTAGAGTAACCTTGTCCCCAATTAAAATAACCTTACCTCCGATCAGAATAACCTTATAATTGGCCAAAATTACCTTATTCCTAGCTAAGATAACTTATTCCCATCTAGAATAACCTTAACCTCGACTAGAATAACCTTATTTTTGTTCAAGATAAACCTTACAAGTTCACTTATAGGATCTAACAGGCTTTACAGTAAGCCTTAGGGATAAGACCGAGATTCATTTTAGCCTATCATCCTTAGACAAATGGACAATCAAATAAAATCATCTAGTCTTTAGAAAACATATTGAAGACACGTGTTTAGAGCATTTGAGAAACTAGGATACAATCTCTCATTAGTAGAATTTACTTATAATAAGGGCAAATATCAGGATGATACCTTATGAGACTTTACATTGCAAAAAATGAAAAACACATTTATCATGACATCAAGATTAGGAAATTTTTTTGTGGGACCACAATCGTTACAATAGACTATTCCAAAGATTCTATAGATCTAGAATTGAATGAAGACTTATCAAAGTAGGAAAAAATCAAATGCAAATTAGAGAAAGAGATCTTTAGAATTTTGATGTAGGTGACCATGTATCCTTACGAGTTTCTCGTATTTGCATGCAATCAAATCTAGAAAGTTGATTTATAATCTCGTGCTTAATAAGTTCATTCCTACTTTTTTGACTCTACATCTATTTTAGTCCCAAAAGTCAATGCCCAACTATTTTTTGAATTTGTATCGTTGGATGCAAATGTCTTTTTATTCGAATGTGAGCTTATGCCATTTTTAAGTTGAGAAAAAACAAGTGAAGTTTGATTATGTTGGGAACAAAAAGTTAAGTTGTTGGTATAGTTTTGGCATGCTTCTTGATTGATGTTTTTTGCACCTTGCTCGAGTTAGATGAAGATCGGGTGCAAGGTTCACAACTTTAAAGCAAGGTTCACAACTTTAAAGCTCATTGTTGAAGTGATAGGTTCTATCGCATCGTTCAAGCAAGAGAATATAAAGAACAACCTTTATTTTTTTATTAATATTGCTTAAGCAAAAACATCTTGTTTGAGTGATATTATTCAAGTATCCAGTGAGAACATCATTTTAACATGTGGTTTTTGTTACATTAGTTTATTATAATATGTGTTATATTTGTATAATTGTGAGTAGTTAATGATTTTAAATGTGTTTGAAAATTTTTGAGATGGGATGCATGGTATAATTATATGAAAGCTAGTAAAGTGGGTGATACTCTTACCTTACTTGAATTGAGTAACAAATATTAAAGGAATGAGATATCTAGACTTTATTGATAACCTTAATTATGTAGACAAAGGTATTGGATAGTGAAAAGTCAATGAAGGTTTTCGTATGTTATTTTGTAAAATGAATTCAACAAAAAATTACCTTACTTTTACGTCTTTGTTAGTTGAGATTAAATTTGTGATTTTAATACTATATTTTGATCATAAGTTAAGTATTAGTCTAAAGTGAAAAATATTCATACTATGTTTGAAAGTTGCCAACTTGAGAATTAAGTGTGATCATCTTTGTTTGGACAATGAATGTATTTAATATTATTGTGAATGATGTTGTAAAATATTTACATATTTGATTTAAATAATATGTATATCTTGATCATTTTTCTAGCAACTTACAATGTTTTTAAGCTATAACACGTTAGTAAATAATGATAGTTTAGGACAATGAGATAGATTGATTTAGGATATTATATTATAAATGTTATATAGTAAAATTTATAATTTCAATATTTGAAATATTATATGAATAGTTAATAATTTTTTAAACTCCTAAGTTTAGGTATTCAAGTAGAGTTTTCAATGAATGTTGGTGTAAATATATTTTTATCTTTCAATGTTTATTTATTATTAAGATTATATAATGGGATGTTAAACTAACCTTAACTTATCCTTTCTTATAGTTTATAGAAGAAAAAATTGAAAGAGAAAAAAATCAAAACCACCAAAAGAACTTCTTATCATGTATTAGTCATCAATACCTCCCAAATCAAACTCAAATTAAAGAATCCTTGCATGCATGAACTTTACATAGAAAATCAATAGAGATTGGAGAGAGGAGAATATACCAAAATTAGGTTCCCTAAATATACTCCATGTTATCCTTTACTAGCTTGAAAGTTGAATTTTACTAATCAAGAAAGGAGAAGATAATAGGATTCTTTGTATATGAAGGGGAGGAATGAGAATTGAAAAAGATTGAATGAAGAAGGACTAAGTCATCCACATTGTGCAAGACAAAAGGAGACTTTTCTTCTATTTGCACCACCACAAAATACTAAACTTATCTCTTTCTTACCTCTAATGTTTTCTTAACCCACACTCCAAACTAAGTTGTTGTTCTTTTCTATATTACTAAAAATATTTCATTCTCACCCTTGAGCTTAAACACGACTATCATTCTTTTATAAAATCAAAACTAACACACAAAACTCATACATATCTTAAATACACAATTAACTAATGTACTGACTAGGCCGAGAGGTCGAAAGGCTGTGAGAATATTGAAAGTAAAAATAATATAAATAAATAATAGAATAAAATAACACTGTATCAAAGTCCAATAAATAGGCCCAAAACACTAAAAATATACTTAGTAATTGCAAAGTGTGAAAAGTAAAAGTCCAATCAAGTTAAAGCCAACAACAACCACTATAAATAGGTGATATATTTAACAGGTAAGGAGAGTTTCTTTTATCTGAAAATCAAACAAACTAATTATGACTTTCTTATCGGAGCCCCCTTGCAAGTACACCCACCCACCTGAGAGTGATCTAGGACCTAGAAGCCGAGAGCTGAACCAGATCTAGTAGCTGAGTGATGGTTCACATCCAGTAGCCAAGAACAAGTCTAAGCTCATATAACAAAGAGTTAAAGCTAATTGATCTAGTGACCGAGAAACTGAGAAAAAAAAAGTTAATTGTTTTTAAGGCCTTGAAAGTATTTATTTGTAGACACTTGTATTAAGGCAAAAAAAAATAATTGATTACATTCCTCACAACAAGAAAAAAAATTATCCTCAAAAGTTCAATTATCACAAAATAAAAATAAAAATAAGACTTTCTTGCATGTTCTCCTCAGGCACCTATGTTGCATCACATGTGCTTTCATCCCAAAATTACCTTGACCAAACCAATATCTTTACCTTTCAAATGTTGATTATCAATTCAAAAGTATCTAGATTTATATTACTGTTTTTCCTTGTTTGAATCACATTAGGCTGCATGACTAAAATTCAACACATACTTCCTCAAACAAGCAAACATAGAAAAATGCTATAATACATTTGAAAATTTGGTCTAGTTTAATATATTTAAAAGGCAATTTTCTCAATCTAATGATTCTTTCAACAAATTTACAATTTAATTGAGGTAAGATAAGATTACTATAGAAAAAAAGTGTTTTTTTTGTTAAATATTTCACATAGTTACACAAAACTTTGAGTGATACTAAATTTGATTCTCTTAAATACAAGTTTAAAAAATTCAGGATATATATATATATGCGTGATTGGAGAAAATACTCATACTGAAGAAAATTAGTCAGGTTTCTTGATGATTGGTCATTTTTTTATCAAATATTTTTTTCAATTTTTTTAAGTGTTATTTAAGATTTTTCAAGAAACAAAGATATTTTTTTTTAAATAAAACGTTTATAAGATTTTATACTTTATCTCTTTAAGCTCTACTTCGCCATAAATAAAATAATTAAAAAATTGATGTAAGGTAAAAAGTATAACTAACAAAAGAGTAATAATACTAAATTCAACTTCAAAAATAATAATTAAATAGAAACAATTTAAAAAGAATAAGAATGGTGATACTTGACACGTATTAAACAAAAAATATTCACTTAACAAGTCAAAATAATAATATTTTGATTATATTTATTTTATTTTTTAATCTAAAATTCAAATATATATTATTATATTATTAAAGTTAGTAATAGGTGGGTGTTTCTCTCTTAGGATTTTCAAAGCATTCTTTTTAAAATAATAAGCGTTAAAAATAAGTAATCTATCAATTTTAAAATACTAATTAAATTATAACACACTACAAAAGAAAATTATTAAATATAAATAAGTTATTATATTAAAAAAATTAACAAAATTATTAGTACTAAAATAGTTTGTATTATTAATAAAATTTATAAATTATTTTTTAAATTAATATTTAATTAATTATGAAGTTTTTAATTATCAATTTTAGAATATAAATTGATTAAAATTTAAATCTTGATAATTAATTAAATATCAATTTAAAAATTAATTTAAATTTTTTATTAATAATAGAAATTACTTTAAATATTAAAAATTTTTATTTATTTATTTAATTTAATTAATATAATAACTATTTTTTTAAAATTAGTTTTTTTTAGTGATAATCCAACACCAATTTATTTATGCATTGTGAGGTAAAAAGATAAAATTATTGACAAAATTTTGCAACAAATAGTAAAGATAATCCGTCAAATAGTTCATTGATGGCAGCTTGCTAAGGTGGAATATTCTGCCATTCATGATTATTCTTTTTTCACACAGTTATTATTATAAATTAAATGAGAAACACACTTACATTTATTGGCAAAGTATTATTATTTTGTGACAACTCATTGGGTAGGGGCCATGAGTTTTTTTTTTAGTTTCTTCTTTTATTATCTTTTGTTCTTATCTAAGTTTTCTTTTTGGCTGCAAACATTTGCCGTTCTTATCTAAGAAATACACAAAATATATGTTTATACGTATGTGGTAATCTTATCATTATATGATTGTTTATGTAATGTTTTTTGTGATTTAAATTTTTTATATAAAAATTCTTTACGTAAATATTTATAAATAGTAAATTATCTGTAAAATTGGAACACATAAATTACACGGCCTACTAACTGGTAATTCTAGATATAAAATCACTCTTAATTAAAATATTTTCAACCAAGAAAGAAAACACTCTTAACTAAAAATAGAATGTTTAAATTATTTTTATCATGATAAGAATAATTAAAGTGTCACAATGGTACATTTGGTGGGAAACAAAAAAATGGCCGTAATGTGAATAGAATCCTTTTGCTAGATGTATTACATGATACGTTAAATAAAACAAAATGGCAGTGTATTAAAAGAATACAAATAGTAATAATAATAAATAAATAAATAAATAAAAAATAGAAAAGGACAATGTAAAATTTTTGGCCTCACACGGCAAATATAGAGCAATGAATGAAGCCACTTTGTTAGTTATTTGAAGGAGACGGGCAATAATCTACACACGTAATAGAAAGTCATCGGAAAGTGATAAGCATATTTATATATACTCACATCTTTATAATTAATATTACAAATTATTATAAAATAAATTCAGTTTGGTTAGAGATTAAGTCCGTTGAGATAACATTATTAAGGTCAATAATCACATATGAAGTATTGTTCGTTTTGGAACTCGAATCTTCGTTATAGTTTTGTTCTTAGAAAGATTAAGAAAGAAATGTGTATTTTGTTTTATAAAAGTTATTATGTTAGACATCACTATGAAACTTGACTTCTTAACTAGTACTGAGACTTCAAGTAATAACAATCATTTGTCACCACATAAAAGAGAGAGTGTATTATTAAAAGAAAAAGAAAAAGAAAAAAAACAATATGGGGAGATTAAATCAAAACTCATATATTAACAAAAATAATACATTTAAATAATTTATACCTATTGATAAAGAAACTCTAAAAAAAACTAAACTATCATTGATTTCAACTTTTAAATGATGCATCAATGTATCAAAATAAAGACATTTCATAATATATAAATAGATAGAACTCTTAACATATAACTTAGTTTAATAAAATTAAATTAAACTTAAAATTTATTTTTTAATATAAAATCAGACAACTTCTTAATAATTCTTATATATTAAGACCCATTTCTTCATTATTTTGACAATTCTAAATTTCAATAATGTGAGCATAAGAACATATTATTCTAATATTTAATAAATAGTTACGGACAAAAAATTTAAAGTGTAAATCTACGAAATGAATTACTTAATAGATCAAGTTTATTTTAGTGCAAACAATTAAGAATCAAACTTTAGTCAACATGTTTAAAAACATAAAATTCAACAGAAATTGATTAAAAAAATATGAAGCTGCTTAATCACAGTCCCCTTATTTATATCCAAAATGCATATTCTACTTGGATCTGCTTTGGTTTTGACAAATAAGTTTCAGAATAGTAATCAATAAATTATAATTTTGATACAGCTAGACAAAGACATTTCAAATCACACTGGGAAAGTTTAATAATTACAAAGCGTTGAAGTTTAAGTTATTAATTATTTATCACATGGCTTTGGATGTGAAATTATCTCCAAGAATGAAATTTATTAGTAGAGTGATTGTGATGGAAAAATTAATTAAGAATTAATTTCCAAAAGGAGATGCTCACAATTTGCTGGTTTACCTAAGACTAATTAACTGTAAGTTTCTAATATATATATTTACATATATATATATATATATATATAATTTTAATGCATTATCTTAGTTTCTCCTTTGTTAACTCCTCAAACACGTAATATAATCATAGAAATGATAGACAATCAAAATTGATCGAAGCTTAAAGAAAATATAAAGAAAGATTAAGTTTTTAGAGGTGTGAAGTTTACAAAAACAAGGAATGAACTATTTTAAATTTATTTAAAAATATTTTTTCAAAAAGCATTTTACTTTAAACTTAATCTTCTAAACTCAATTAAATTGAGTCTTACAATGAGAACATATGCACATGTTTTAAAATCTAGTATTAACATAATTGTAAACTTAATTTTAACATAACTGTGAACTCTTTGAAATCAATTTAAATTAAAAAAGAAACAAAAAAAAGTAAATTAATTTTGAAATCTAAAGTGGGTTGACTTTTTTTTGAAACATTAGAAATTAAAACTATAAATACTCCAAAAAAAATAAAAAAATATTATAGAAAATGATGTATATGTTGTTCTTAAGCACAATACTTTGTATTACACAGCATGGGCCAAACTTGCAAACTAATCATTCAGTCACTAATGCTATAGGGAAATTTCTTCCTGCACCTCTATATTTTTCTTCTTGCATCCCTACATTCTTAAAAAAAAATACCAAAATTACTCTTTACAGTTTTAGATGTTTTCGGAATAGTGGTTCTGTAAGCAAAGGTTATTTCCAAAATAGAAAATTCAAAAGTCAAAAATTCATTACAAATAATTTTTTTTAATCACATTTTTTTATTTATTTTCGAATTGATCAATTCATAAAACATGTTCCGAAAAAGATGTTCCGAAAATATTTCAGAAAGAACAATTCAGAAGTATTTTTTAAATGGGGCAAAACAGTCTTTTCCAGAAATGATGGAGTACAGGAAGAAATTTGTAGAGATGCAGCAAGAAGTTGCCATGCTGTAGTTGCCCAGTTACTAATTTTTTAAAATAAATAGTCGATTCAATATAATAAATATTCACATATTTTTTTATTTTATTTTTAGTATAATAGAAAAAATGGTTATCAAACAAAATTTAATTTTGATAATTTATTTTAAACTTAGTTAATGGTTAAGATAATTGGAAAAGTGTTTGTTATTTTAATAATTACGTTTATTAAAATAAAAAAACTGACTTTAATATTCAATTAACCTTAGAATGGAGTCTTTTATTTTTTTTTCATATTAACATTAACTTTCTTTCTGTTAATAAATGCAAAGCAAATGACAACTACTTAAAAGACCAAACACTTTCTCAATCACCTCAACAATTAATTAAATTCAAATAAAACTATTTTTTTTATTACAACTATTGTTTTAATATTTATTATATTGAATCCACTATTTACCTTTTTTTTTCATAATGAGATTATCTAACTATTATTGTATTGGATAAGGAGATATCTTACTCTTTTTTTTATATTTAAATTACATATTTTATAATATTTAAATAATTCCATATAACACAAGAATATTATATTCAGTTGATCATAACCCAGTGTATATTTTTAAGAATAATCATGAATTTTTTTATTGTAAGGGAATCTGACAATCTCTGTGCTTAGAGGAGCTCCAACTATGTTATGTCCATTAATTCTTTGAGGCCTGGATTTTGTTGCTGGTTTTCTGGGTGGAGATAGAGCAGAAGGCTATGGCATTTGCGTAGGATATTGGGATGTCTCACTAGGAATAGGTACCTTTTTTTGCCTGCAATACAATAACAACTTTTCCATAATATTTCAATAATTATTGAATTTGAAGTACAAGTACAACCAATCAAAAGCTCAATTGAAGTTATAATGAAGTTTGTTGTAAAAAAAATTACTTTGACAACTGCAATCGAAAAACACTAGTTTTTAAAACTGTAATTTGGGTAATACAATTCCAAAACTACTCATTTTCAATAAAAAGTTATTTCAATTTCAGTTGTAACATAACTTATGATTTGTTATGATTTGAAATGTGTAACACCCTATAAAATGCATCTCATTATAACAATACAAGTTCTACTGATTATTACACAGACTTTGAGTTTTTCAAAATATTTCTATCATAAGATTATGACTTACAGAAATACAAATATTAACAATATAAGATTCAAAACTACATCTTAAAACCCTCCGACACCTATATGATCATCTGCTCGTGTACGTAATATCATCATCGTAGTTCAAACATAACAAGAAAAGCAAGGGTAAGCTAAGAAAAAGAATTTCCATAACATATTTAATTCATTCAAAAAGAACTAATCAAACTAATAATTTATAACATCTTTAAATGTTGTCACATAAAATTTCAATACCAATTCCATCATTCATATAAATCACACATGAATCTATTTTCAATAACAATCATTGGATTTCATTTCAATCTCATCGTCTTCCAGGAGACTTATTAAGTATGTCCCTACAAGAGACTAATACCTAATCCAATGATTACCAACGAATCCAATAGAAAGGATCAGGTTAAGTTCAAACATCCAATATCGAGTGTCTACAATGAGACCTGGTGTGTACAAACTCCCTCTCAACTTCTCATCAGTGAAGCAAGAGGATCTCAGTTAAACATAAGTTTTTCATACTTAATGTCATCAAACAACAACTCATACATTATCCCAAATGTATGACATCAATTTCATATAGTTTTCATCATTCATATATAATACATATCATTCAATCACATAAAATTTAAAAATTCATACTATTCAAGAACTTTTCCAACATAAAAAATAATATTTAACTTTCAAACTATCAAAATATAATATTTATACATGTTCAAACACCATAAAATCAAACAATTTTATCAACTTACATTTCTGAAAGAGAAATTGAAATTTGGGACCATATCCCTTCCGCATTCAGATCTTCTATCCTAGGGTCCTATTGAAAGTTAAAGTTAGCTTCCGCTACCTAAAATTTCACTGATGGAAATTCTACCTCAAACAGGGTAACCACTCCAAAATTTATGAACCTAGAGCAAGTTATCCAAATATTATCAAATTTTAGTATGAGCTTAATCAAATTGAGAGAAATACTTTTTTCAATTGGCCCCACTAATATTGATGACTAAATCATAGAGAAAAACAGAAAATAAGAGATTTTTAGAGTAGAAATGAACTTACTATGTTTAAAAATTTGATCAGGTAGAAATGTACCTTTACTCCTCAACTACAACATGAGATTATCAGATTTTAGAATAGATGAGGTTTGAAAGAAAAATTGAAGAGAAAAAGAAGAGGGAGAGAGAAAGAAAAGAGAAAGGATGAAAGGGGGATTAGGTTCCGTGACTTTATTTTTTACGGAGGAGTTAGAAAATGAATCACATCTTCATCTAAAATTTAAACTTTACATGTTTCTCTTGATAAATCATTTTCATTCACACCAATTTTAGCGATGATATGCTTTGTTATTAATAATTTAGATAATATATAAATATATTTTTTTAAAATTAAAATTAAAATAAATATTAAATAATTATTTTTATGTGTAAAACATATTATAATTAAACTTTATGAAAGATAATTATATTAAATATATAAAATATATTTGCTTTTAGGTTTATAAATAATTTATATGATGTAAATTTATTAATAAAGATCCATAGAGGTATTGAAGAACATTAAATTTAAAAAAACTTAATTAATGGTTTGCTTGTGAGAGAGAAATCATGACATCTTGAAGTTGCTAAATGTGATTATTTAGCCCAAGTTCATATATATTTGCATAGTTTTAGTTAATTCCCCTTACATCTTGCAGGTTTATAAAAATACATCTGTTTTTTAACGTTCTTTTTGCTTTCAACAATTTATCTATGGTGAAGGTATTGGAGGTGTGGAATAAATGTGTTGTTTCTATATGATGTGTGCAGAAATGCACATATTTAAATGAGGCGAGGGTGGAAATATTTACTCTCTTCATGAGCACAAATTAGGAGAAATCTATCATGAGCACAAATTAGGAGAAATCTATAAATAATACTACATAAACTTACGTCAAAGGAAATTTCTCCATATATCATAACAATTTTTTTTATAGAAAAAATAGCAAAAAATTTACTAAAATTAAAAATAAATTGGACGATGTGATTCATTTTTGGAGATGACACGCCCAATGAACGACATATTCATAGTTCACAGGTTCATTTTTTTTTCTATTTTTTTCTCTCTCAACCTTCTCCAAGTTTAGGTTTTCACTGTTTTCTTACTCATTAAGCCTGTCTTTTGTTTTTTACCTAAGTATTTGGAAGGTACTGGACTAACCATTTTCAAAAGGCTACTTTATCTATGTTGGGAATCTCTCCTTATTCTAATGAGACCATGACCAATGAATATTGGTAATTGATCCGGGAATATATTCAATAATGGTCATTCTAAAAGTCTTGAAATTGTAACTCTCTCTTGAAAATGTGATGAACTTTAACTACCCATTATCTCTTTATGTGATAAGTCTTCCACTTATTATCTATATAAAGGGAACTTGTGAGGAAGAGAAAAACAAGCAAGTGAGAATATCAACATAGAGAGTAAAAGATAGAGTTGATATCCACCATAGTGTGAGATTAGAAATCCCAGTGAAAGGCTAGAGAGACGTTGTATTTCATCCTTGTTGGGTGAGATTGAGTGTTATCCTCACAGAGTGAGAGAAACAAATACTGTAATCCTACTTTCATAGTGGAGACATTTTCTGGACTAGGTCCCATGGGTTGTTATTTCTCAAGTTAAGGAAGTTTTCCCACGTTAAAATTTCTCGGTGTCATTATTCTATTTGCCCTATTTTCTATTGTTTGCTTATTGCTTCCGCAAGTGCTCATTTTGTATCTACACCAAAGAGGGAGAATTAATTATGATTTTCCCAATAGTGGTATCAAAGCCTGGTTCTGATTCAAGATGGAAGGAGCCATTTACGATGGAGACATGTTCAAGTGGACAACGAACAACTATTCCTATTGGAAGCCCATGATGGAGGATCACTTATACTGTAAGGATATCCATGAGCCCATTTCTTGCATAGACAAGCCAGAAGATAAGAGTGATAAAAAGATTGGGAACTTTTGAATCGAAAAATTGTTGCAATGATTCAAAAGTATATTGATAGAAGTTTGTTCAAGTATGTGCCCACATACACAATGCTTATGAGTTATGGTCAAAACTTGAATCTATGATTCAAAAGAAAACTCCAAGAAATAAAACATCTTTTGTCAGAAGACTGGTAAAACTTGACTACACGGATGGTCAAAGTATGATGGAGCACTTAAATTCATTCAAGGGTCTTGTCAATCAATTGACAAAGATAGATATGAAGATTGATGATGAGTTGCATCCACTTTTGATACTCAGTTCGTTGCCTGAGAGTTGGGACACACTAGTAGTCACGCTCAACAACTCAATTCTTGATGGGAAGATCTCAATGGACACTGTTTCATATAGTCTGTTGAATGAAGAATCCAGAAGGAAAGAAAGAGGTACAAATTTTCAATGTGAAGCAAATGTTATTGAGAAGTGAGGAAGAGGTGAAACCTATGGGAAAAATGAATCTTGTGGAAGAAACAAAAGCAAAGCCAAAGGTCATTCTCAATCTCGCACAAGAACAATATTCTATTATTGTAGCAAAGAAGGTCATAAGAGATCTGAATGCAGATCTTTGAAGAGAGATCAGAAAGCCAGAATAGTCTATCCAAACTTAGTTGATCCAAAGAAGAAGGATTGTACTCCAACCACAGTCGTCATCGTTGACGATTATGTTTTTCTTAATGGAGAAGACACTTACCTAAATGTTGCATATGGTGATTGCTCTTGGATCGTTGATTCTAGTGCCTCTTTCCATGTAAGTTCACATGAAGATTTCTTTTCAAATTACAAGAAAGGTGACTATGGTACTATGAAAATGGGAAACCATGTTACAAGCAAGATTGTAGGTATTGGTGATATCGTGTTACTAATAGACACAGGAAACAAACTTGAATTGAAAGAAGTGAGACATGTTCTAGAAATGTGTCTCAATCTTATCTCAAGGGGTAAGTTGGATGATGTTGGTTTTATAAGCCACTTTGGTACTGGAAAGTGGAAACTAGCAAAAGGGAACTTTGTCATTTCCAGAGGTTCAAAGGAAGGATCCCTTTACATCATGCAAGGAAGAATTTGTTATGCAGAAGAAAATGTTGCTACAGACTCCAAAGATGTTTGGCATAGACGATTGGGGCATATAAGTGAGAAAGCACTCCAGATGCTCGCCAAAAACCACTTGCCAAATATAAATGGTCAAATCTTGGAATCCTGTACTGATTGCATATATGGTAAACAATGCAGAGTCAGTTTTTAGAGATCAGGCAACCCCTCAAGGAGACAAGATGTACTTGAACTTGGTCATACAGATGTCTATGCACCATCTGAAAAATATTTTGGTGGAGCCTACTACTTTGTCACATTTATCGATGACCACTCAAGAAGAGTATGGGTGTACTTGTTGAAAACCAAAGATCAGGTACTTTCACCATTTAAAGAATTCTATGTTCTAGTGGAGCGTGAAACTGGGAAAAAGCTTAAGTGTCTGAAAGCCGACAATGGTGGAGAGTACCCTAGTCCTTTTGAAGCTTATTGCAAGATGTATGACATTAGAATGATAAAGACACCACCAAAGACTCCTAAATTGAATTGAGTAGCCGAAAGGATGAATCTTACTATTGAAGAGAAAGTCAGATGCATGTTACAAGGTGCTAACCTCCCCAAGTCTTGAAAATGTGATGAGCTTTAACTACCCACTATCTCTTTATGTGATAATCCTTCCTCTCATTCTCTATATAAAAGAAACTTGTGAGGAAGAGAAAAACAAGCAAGTGAGAAAGCAACATAGAAAGTAAAAGAGAGAGTTGATATCCACCACAGTGTGAGATTAGAAATCCTAGTGAAAGGCTAAAGAGATGTTGTATTTCATCTTTGTTGGGTGAGATTAAGTGTTATCCTCACAGAGTGAGAGAAACAAAACAAATGTTGTAATCTTACTTTCACAGTGGAGACATTTCTGGACTAAGTCCCGTGAGTTTTTATTTCTCAAGTTGAAGAAGTTTTCTCACGTTAAAAATTCTCAGTGTTATTATTCTATTTGCTCTATTTTGTATTATTTTTTATTGCTTCTGCAAGTACCCATTTTGTATCTACACTAAAGAGAAAAAATTAATTATGATTTTCCCAATAATCTATATGTTATGATTTTTCATAGAAATAACTTTACTAGACTTTTTGTTAGAGCGTTCATCTTTGTTTTTTTTTTCTCTCTTTATTTCTTAACTTCTAGCAAATCCTACACTAAATCACTTTTTTTTATCAAAAGTATGGAACAACGTGTAATGCTGACAACAATACCATTTAATATATCTATGGAGGAGATTTAAGCAAAATGAGAAATAAAAAATGGTAATTCCACAACCTTTTATATTAATTTATATAGTAGATTTTAACATTAGTGACTGAGGTTTTTCTACGCGGTATTCTAAGTGGTGAAGGATGTCTTCAAGGTTGATGTCAAGTCTTTATTTTGGACTTTTGTGTTCAATTAATCAATGATGATGTAATTTATGTATACTTTAATTCTAGTAATGAAATATAATGAAAAATTGTAATAAATAAATATTTTAATATATAAATTATATTATAATTGAAATTATGATAAATAAATATTATTAAATATAGATTATATTTTGGATTTAATAATTTATATTGATGTAATTTTACTTTTAATTACAACATAATTGTTAAAATATTATTAAATTGATTTTTTTAAAACGCAGAAAATAATTAATTTCTACTTTAATTAAATTAAATACTATTTTAGAGACTAAAAATATTATTAATATCAAATTAATTTCTATTAATAAATAATTTTTAAATTGATATTTAATTAACTACCTAGATTTTAACTACCAATTATTTAAATTGTAAAGTTGACAGCTAATTAGATATTAATTTAGAAACTATTTATGAATGGTAAAAATTAATTTAGATATAAGTAATTTTTTAGTATATAAAATAATGTTTAATTTAATCAATATATATAGTAATTAATTATTATTTATCACTAAAATTGGTTTATATTTAATTAATTCTAAATAAATTTAATTTTAATTATAACATAATTGTTGAAATATATCTATCTTGATTCCATGATAATGGTAGCTTTTAGACTCTAAGTCAAGTCGTCGTTTTTTTATTCTTGGTTTTTTGTGTGTTTAATTAACTACTAATATATATTTTAAATAACTAAAATAGATAATCGATAAATACTTTTGACGTATGTTTTCTAATATATGATAAATTAATGAAAAATATAATTTTTTTAAAATATATTAATTAAATTCTATATTTTTAGTTTATAATATTATGCAATTTTATTTTATTAATTAAAACATAATTATGGTGAATTATGTCTATTTGGATTCCACTTTCCACCTATAAGTTGACCTCAAGTCATCCTTCTTTATTTGATTTTAGGTTTATAAATAATTTATGATGTAATTTTTTTAATTATGTTCAATTAATCAATGATGATGTAATCTATGCATAGTTTAATTCTAGTAATGAAATATAATGGAACATTATAATAAATAAATATTTTAATAAATAAATTATATTATAATTGAAATTATGATAAATAAATATTATTAAATATAGATTATATTTTGGATTTAATAATTTATATTGATGTAAGTTTACTTTTAATTACAACAGAATTCTTAATAAATTTACTTTTAATTACAACATAATTCTTAATAAATTTACTTTTAATTATAAAATAATTATTGAAATATATCTAACTTTATTTGGTGATAGTGGTAGCTTTCAGACTAAGTCAAGTCGTCGTTTTTTTATCCTTGGTCTTTTGTATGTTTAATTAACTACTAATATTTATTTTAAATAACTAAAATAGATAATCAATAAATGTTTTTAACGTATGTTTTTTTAGTATATGATAAATTAATGAAAATATAATTTTTTTAAAATATATGAATTAAATTTTATATTTTTAGTTTATAATATGCAATTTTATTTTTTTAATTATAACATAATTATGGTGAATTAGGTCTATTTTGGATTTCACTTTCTGCCTATAAGTTGACGTGAAGTCATCCTTCTTTACTTGATTTTAGGTTTATAAATAATTTATATGATATAAAAATTTATTTTTAATTATAACATAATTATTGAGGAATGCCTATTTTGGATTCTACTTGGAGGTGACTCTCACCTAGTCAAGTCTTCTTTCTTAAATATTACTTCTATTCTAGTATAAATATAACAATATTTATTCATATTATTAAAATTAAATAAGTATTTTTAATGTATAAATTATATTAAAAATTAATTTTTATAGTAAAGAAAATATTTTATTATTAAAAAAATTAGATAAATTTATTATGAGTATTTATGTTGATTTAATCTTAAAAATTAGATGGATATTTAATTTAAAAATAAAACTAAACAGAATAAATAGAAAAATATAAAATTAAAAAATATTAAAATAAATCTGGAGGAATAAACAGTCTTACAAAATTTGAACGCTTATTTTGAAAAGGAAAGTAAATAAGAAGTAATGTACTTGTTTGAGTTCCAAATATGTTTCCATACAAAATAATATAGTTAGAGAAGAAAATGATTTAATTAGAAATAAAAAATGAATAATAAATTGTATGGCAGATAAGTATGAAGCGTGGTGAATGGGGAATTAAGCGCGTGAAGGAGTTGGCGGTTTCGTATTTAAAGGAGGGAAGCAAATGGTTGATGAAATGAAGATGAAGATGAAGAGTCTCACACTCTTTTTCCTCTTCTTCCTTTTATTGGAACCCCTTTCCGCAATCCTTTCTATTGGGACACAGATTGCTGTGAATGGGATGGAGTTGAATGCAACTCCTCCACAGGGAGGGTGGCCGGACTCGAGATCATGTCGGATTCAATCCAACAACAATATATAAATTACTCGGATTTTTCTGTCTTCATAGATTTGAAGAACCTCTCCTTCTTCTATGGTAATATAGTTGGTTGTGTGGAGGGTGAAGGTATGAATCACTAAAACTTGATTTCTCTTTACTTCATATTATCTTCTATTTTACATTACTTTACATACTTTCCAGCCTTGCCAAATCTGGAGATCCTTCAGTTCAATAGTCAGCTGGACACTGCTGCCAGCATTGTATCTTGTTTGGATGGCCTTTCATCTCTTAAGTCTCTTTCTTTAGCTCATAACAACTTCAATAAATCTTCATTCCACGGTGAGACTACCTATTACTCTTTCTTATTCTAATAAATCACAATAATCATATTTCTCATTTTATCTTCTTCTCATTTTTTAATAATATATTTTCACATTTTGGTGCTTTCTTTCACAATTTTTTTGTTATACATATATAAGTTTTCGAAACTCTGTCATCAAAGCTGCCTAATCTGGAGGTCCTTCACCTAAGTGGGAATTATTTAACCAATGACATCTTGCCATCCCTCGAGGGATTCACATCTTTGAAGGAACTGAGTTTGTGGGAAACTGGATTGGACTCCGATCTTCACATGGAAGGTACGTATAGAATGTAACTTTTCCATTTCATTAATAAAGAGGAGCAGTGGGAATTTACTTGTTTATTAATGGAGGATATATTCTTTGCAGTTTTATGCTCAAAATTGAAGAATCTTGAGTCCCTTGACTTGTCATATAACAACTTCAACCACATTGATATTGGCTCTGCTCTTAGTGGACTCTCATCCCTCAAGTTCTTATATTTAAGAAACACTGGATTGAGTTGGAGATCAATTTTAAGTATGTGCCATATACAAATCTTCATCCTTTGTTTTTTATTACAAATTATATCGAACTGTCTATAATCGGAAATATTCTATTGATAGATATTTCAAAATTAAGTTCTTTGGAGATCCTTGACTTAAAAGGTAACGGGTTGAATAAGTCTGAGAGTATCTTCTTGCGTATAAAAGGTTAGTTCTGATTTATATTGGATAATATTTTATTTATTCTCCTTCTTCTTCTTTGATGCTTTCAATTTTATTTAAGAGTGAAAGAAGGATTTAAATGGTCAATCAATTTACAAAAGTTGTGACGGAGGAATATCTCTCATCTCTAAGTGGTCTTTCACTTCTCAAATCTCTTCATTTAAACACTTATCAACTAAAAGGAATACTAGATATCAGCCGTTAGTAATTCTATAAAATATGTTTAAAATATTCAAAACAATATTTCTAGATATTATATTCTAATATTTTTAAATTATTAAACGATTTGTTAGAATCAATAATTTAATCTGGAGTCTTAAAAAACTGTACAATCAATTACAAAATCATAATTAATTTCATATTAACATAATTAATATTAAAAATCTCCACAAATTTATATTCTAAAATATTGTAAAAAAAACAACTCGATGTATTACACTTATTTTTTAACTGTCCTGTCATTGTTTCTTTGCCAAGTAATTCTTAGAAAAATTGAAACTCTTTAAAGACTATGATTTTTAGTTTAATTTTTACTAATAAATTACTTTCAAGTTATTTATAAATTCCCACACTAAGAATTTAGATGTTTAAAATCAACTGAAAATTTCTTCCATAAAACTAAGTGAGATTCAGACCACTTATTCTATCTTTGAAAAAACAGCTTTTTTTCAGACCAATATTTTGTTTACTTTATTCAAATTTATTTTACTATTACTAAAAAATGAATCACGCTTTTAAAGTTTTAAAAACATAATACTAATTTAATTAATTTTTATTAATTAGAAATATAATTATTATCAATAGAATATTGAATTATTAAAATATGGTGATAATTAACATATAATTTATAATTAACATATGGTGATAATTTTATAAAATTAAGGACGCCAACTTTTACAAACGAAAGGATCACGTTGTATTTTTAAAAATTTGAGGGACTTGATTAAATATTTTGTAAGAGTTATATTGTTGCACTGATAAATTAAAAAACTTGATTAAACTTTTTATTAACAGATAATTAAATTGAGTAAGTAAATAAATAAGTAAACAAAACTTTTATATTTTACATTTGTCTCTTGTAGATTTGTATGGTATCTTGGATAGTCAAAGATTTGGATCTTTATGTTTTCATTATAAAGTTAAGAGAATATTTTACAGAGTATTACAAATGACAAGAATAAAAGTTTTAGTGATAAAAATAAAGAATGTAATTAACTAATAAATTTAAGACAAAGAATTTTCAAATGATTTAACTAAATAACCATGAGTTTAATTAAAATATATTTATATTATTAAACTTCTAACCTTAATTGCGTAAAAAATATTGAAAAAGATAAGTCTTAGATCGTAGTTTCTTTTGTACTTTCCAAACAGAAAAAATAAATTGTTGAAAAATACTTAACTCGAGTAATGTACAGACTTATGGAAATTGCTTATTATTGGAGATTGAGAAATAAGAAAATCCCGAAAATGATTCTCAATAAAAAAATTTATCATTTAGAAGCTTCAAACAACAAAACACATATATGACCTCAAAAACCATTTAATTTTTATGTTATAATTTAATATTTTAAATTTTAAAATACCATTTTGGTCCTTCGTTTTTAAATTTGAATAAATTTAAAATAGTAGTAATTTTATATTGGAAGATAAGTTTTTAAACTATTTTTTAATTGATTCAAGATGTGAAATTTTTTCTATTAGATCAATTTACATAAAAAATTACAGAATCCAAATTAAATTAAGACAATGAATAGTGGTAATTATATAAAATCACATGAAAATGCATTCTCCATATTCTTAGTGAGTAGTGATGAGTTCAGATGCTTTGTTTATCAGAGAAAGATGAGTTTAAATGGCCCACCAATTTACAAGAGTTATGGTTGAGTTTCAACAGCTTGAGCAACGATTTTGTTTCATCTCTGAGTAACCTTCCACGTCTCCAATCCCTTGATTTAAGTTGCAATCGACTAGAAGGAGCAATAAATATAAGTGGTCAGTATTTTATATATTTTTTTGCTTTATTATAATATTTTAGAATTAAAATTAATTATTCATTTAGTTTGAATAATTGTACAAATTTTATCTTATATTTTATATTCTTAAAATGTGATGAATATATGTTTTATATATAGAAGTTATGCATACAGTTTTATTTCTTAAACTAGTATAGATAAAAGATATTAAGGATTTACGTTTATTAGTACATTTAAGATATATCTATTAATTTATTAGATGATGAAAAGATAATAATAACTAATTATTTATTAAATTTTTTAATTTTTAAAAAATAAAAACAAGCAACTATTTCTCTTAAAATAAATTTAATAAATAATTGATTATTTATTCCCTTTTCATATCATAATTAATAAATATATCTTAAATGCACTAAAAAAACGTAAATTCCCTGTATCTTTTTAACTATACTAATTTAAGAAATTAAACTGTATGCATAACTTCTATATACAAAACATATATCCATCACATTTTGAAATCAAAGATTTCTAAAACAAGAAAATGTAATATATATATATATATATATATATATATATATATATAAATCAAATAAACCATTTTTATGTATAAAGTTTTCATGTTCTGAACCTACCCTAAGAATCCAACTCAACATGAAATAAGTGAATTAATTAATTTTGTTTACCTCTATTTCAGCCTCTAACGGAAGATTTCACAACCAAACTAAGTTAGACCTAACAAAGTTTAACCTAATCGCATTAGATCTTACATACAAGACTAAAATATACCTAATGCTAACAATATTAAAAAAGAAATATAGTTTTGAAATTTGGGATCTGAAAGAAAAAATCTCACTCTAAAACAAAATCTAATTGGATAACATTATTATAATCTCTATTATGTTCTATAAGGGGGCTTTTAATTAAAAACATTTGAATAATTGGGTTAGAAATTTAGAGGAAAGATAAAAAGAATGTGAGAAAAAATTGTTCAAAGAATAAAGTTAGTTGACAAAATTATATATTGAACATAATTAGAATTGTAATCTTTATTTTTTTTAAACCATATCCAAAAAAGGATCTTACAATCAATATATAAAATAATTACTCTTATTTATTAAGTTTAATACAATGCCAATATAAGAAAATCTATTTAATCAATCAAATAATAAAATATCATTGATAATTTGATTTTTAAGATAATTAATATTTCAAAAGTCCATAAATTACAACACAACCATTTGTATTATAAAACAAAGTATTGCACTCTTATATATACTATTACTTAATATATATTATAAAACATATTTATGGATGACAAAAATCATTAAAAATCCAAAAGAATTTATGAGTAAACTCAAAATTATGGATAGATTTTAAAAATATAGTCCACAGTTTAAAATTTAAAAGATAAATAATCCAAATATACTTCAAATAAAGTTAAAATACGATCTGAATAAATAAGTATTGTAAATGTGTTTTTAGTAGTTATTTCTTTGTTTGTTTATTAAATACTGGAAATTATTTCTGCATATCATTTCTGTTTTTTTTTTAAAATTTGGTGTAAGTGGAACTGTGAGAGTTTAATTAACATTAACAAAGTTAACTTTTAGAGGTTCAACATAATAGTTTTTGGAAGAAAAAAAAACTTTTGATTATTTAAAAGTAAACTAGTTTTCTAACGCTTCTACTAGTAAAATAATTGAATGTTAATTGATTTTGATTAATTTTTAATTTTTCTCTTGTAGGATTATCAACTTTGTCCAATTTGACGAATCTTTATCTAGGCCATAATAATATCCATTATTTTGTGGCCGATCAAGGTATTTAAGAAAATTAAAATTAGAAAAGGGGAAGAAAAAATATATTAGATAAATTCAGACACGTTGATTCCATTATTTCGTTGAAGTTCCATAAAATATATTTACTCTATCCCATTTAGCATAATTAAAGTTTATTTACATTTTTTAGTTAATTAAAGTTGCATATCTTTCAGACTCAGAAAGAGTAAGTAGATTGGAAGTCCTTCATTTAGATGGAAATATGATAGATGGAAAAAAGTTAAGGGAGTCATTGCGAGCTTTATCATCATCCATTAAGGAGCTTCATATGTCTTACAATAAATTTACAGGAACAGTTTTAGCTGAAGGTAAATAATATATATTATTTTTATAAGGTAAATTAATTTTGTCGTTCTTACATTAAGATTCTTATAAATTTTTTTTCTATTGCAGATTTTCACGATTTAAGTAAGCTAGAACTTTTGACATTGAACGGAAATAATAACATTGAGAGTGAATTTTTCAAAAGTATTGGGAATTTGACTTCCTTGAGAGTACTGTCTCTTTCATATTGTCAGATAAATGACGCCCTTCCTGCTGCTACTGGTAATTATATTATTATTAATGTTATTCATAACATGTATGTTTTATATAATTTTTTCTTAATTTTGTTAAAATCTTTATATCCTTCTTGTTATAACACTTGCAATATGTTTTCTTTTTTCTTCAAATTTTTCATTCAGATTGGTTTAAGCTGAAGAAGTTGGAAGAGTTAAATCTAATACAAAATGGATTTGAAGGATTTCTTCCCAAATCTTTCATTAACATGACATCTCTTCAGATGTTGGATCTTTCTCAAAATCACTTCATGGGAAAGTTTGATTCTAACATTGCAACCCTTACATCACTGGAACATTTTGATTTTACAGAAAACCAATTTGAAGTGCCTGTTTCATTTACACCATTTGCCAATCATTCACACCTTAAGTTTGTCTATGGTAAAGGCAACAAAGTCAAATTGGACTCTCAACACAGTTTGCAAACTTGGATTCCAAAATTTCAGTTAGTGAGGCTTAGCTTGTCTTCAACCATTGAGACTAGTTCTTTCCAGCTTCCCAAATTTCTTCTTTATCAAAAATATCTAACTAGTCTAGATTTTAGTGGTTTGAATTTGGAAGGAGGGTTTCCTCATTGGTTGTTAGAAAACAACACAAAGTTGATTGAAGTTGTTTTTAGATATTGTTCTTTGAATGGTACTATGCAAATACCATTGCATCCCTCTCTTGAGTTACAGAGTATTGATGTGTCTAGCAATACCATAACTGGTGAAATCCCAAGCGAGAACATCAGTTTTATTTATCCAAATTTGAGATATTTAGACATGTCTAGAAACCACATCCAAGGTTCAATTTCTCGTGAGTTTGGCCGACTGAATTTGTGTTTGTTGGATCTTTCAGACAACCAATTGTCAGGAAAAATATCAGAGGACATATTCGAAGCTTGGCACCAACTTGATTTCTTGAAACTTTCAAATAATAAGTTGGAGGGACCCATTTTTACAATACCCACTAATTTGAGGTCTTTATTCTTGAATGATAACAACTTTAGTGGTAGACTTCCCAGGAACATTTTTAACACATCCATCGTCTCATTGGATGTAAGCAATAATCATTTGGTAGGAAAGGTTACAAGCCTTCTGAATAATTCATCAGGATTATTGGAACTTCGTATGTCCAATAACCACTTTGAAGGATTCATTCCATTAGAATTAATACAACTTGAAAATCTAAAATATTTAGATCTCTCCCAAAATAATTTTTCTGGTCTTGTACCATCATTTATAAATTCTTCTGTGAAATTTATCCATTTAAGCAATAATCATTTAGCAGGATTGTCCAAAAAAATGTTCACTGAAAACTCTCCTATAGTGATGTTGGACCTTAGTTACAACAAAATATCTGGTGGCATTCAGGATATGATTCAAGATCTCAATTATTCAAAGTTGAATTTTCTCCTTTTAAAAGGTAATCACATTACTGGGGATATACCTAAGCAATTATGTCAGTTGATAAAGTTAACCATGCTAGATCTCTCAGACAATAAACTTTTGGGAGAAATTCCTCATTGCTTGGGGACAATGCCTTTTGATAATAACAACCTTGATCCATTCTTAAAAGCATCCAAGGGATATTTTGTTGAAGAACATAGTCTAAGACCATCACAATCAGAGCATAAGAAAGAGAAAGCAAGTTTCACTTCGAAGAAAAGAATTGATACGTACACGGGAAGCATCCTTGCTTATATGTCTGGAATTGACTTATCCAATAATAAATTGAAGGGGAATATTCCTTATGAGCTTGGAAACTTGACAAAAATCCAAGCATTGAACTTGTCTCATAATGATTTGATTGGACAAATTCCAGATTCCTTCTCGAAGTTGGTGCAAGCACAGAGTTTAGATCTTTCTTTTAATAAGTTGAGTGGTGAAATTCCTTCTAAACTCAATATTCTAACCTCACTTGAAGTATTAAGTGTGGCACACAACAACTTATCAGGCCCAATACCTGAATGGACAAATCAATTTGCCACATTTGATAAGAGTAGCTATGAGGGTAACCCATTTCTTTGTGGACCTCCATTACCAAAGAGTTGTCATCCAGCTCCTATAGTTATTCCAAATGACTTGCATTATGACAAAGACAATGATAGGTTGGTAGATATGTATGTCTTTTATGTGAGCTTTATTGTATCATACATGTTAGCATTGTTAACAACTGCAGCAACTCTATACATCAATCCTTCCTGGAGACAAGCATGGTTTGACTACATGGAATTTGTCATTTTAAATTGTTACTACTTTATCGTTGACAATTTTTATAGGTTTTGTAATACTAAAAATATGTAACATGTATATTGCATCTTAGGATGTTTATTTCATTGTTTCCTTTTAATAGTGATTTAATAAAAAAAAAAAGTCATGCATGTGTGGCTTAATATAATAAAATGAAATCTATTTTGTATTAAATTGTTGTTAAGGATTTTTTTAGTCTTTTAAATTCTTCATTATACTGTGAGAGAATGTAGATAAGATATTTTTATATCACATTAATTAATAATAAGGCTTCATATGTTTTTAGTACTTATAAAACAGGTTAACTTGGTTGAGGTGAAAAAATTTGTGACCAAATTTGTAGTCTTTATTAATTCATGATATTTTATTTTAGTATTTAAATCTTATTTTTAGTATCTATGTCATAGAATCTGAACGAGACAAAGTTATGATTTAATAAAAATTAAAAGTGATTAATTTTTTATTTAATAGTAAGAACTTGCTAACAGAAAATTATGGAAACTAAAAGTTTTAGTGAAATGTAGTAGAAATTAAAACAATTACTCTATTTAAAAGAACACTTGAATCCCTTAATAATAATTTAAAATCATGATTCACTTAAAATTTTATACGATTTATTTTTCACACGCATTATTTTACACACGCATTATTTTTTACCCACCACCCATTTGTATGTTACAGTAAAAAAATTATTAAATATAATTAATTTAATATATTACAAAAAAAATTATGAAATATAAATAATTTTAGAGAAAAAAAATTAATTAAATAAATTAGATACTATTTTAGATATTAAAAAATTATTAGTATTTAAATTAATTTTTTTATTAATAAATAATTTCTAAATTAATATTTAATTAATTATCAAAGTTTTAGTTATCAACTTAAGAATCTAAATAATTGGTTAAAAAAAATATGTAACTAGTTAGATGCCAATTTAACAACTATTTATAAATAACAACAACTAAATTAAATACAAAAAAAAAATTAGTCTCGACAATGTTAGAAAAGATGGCTTTAAACTGAATTGTTTAAAGGGCTTTTCGCAAACTTTTCAAAGCTAGAATGAACTTATTTCAGAAACCAATTGATTCAACAATTCAGTTAGCCAAAACAGCAAGCAAAACTGTAATACTAGAAAAAACAATCGGTTGTTTCTTCGAAACAATCGGTTGTTTCTTCGAAACAATCGGTTGTTTATACCAGCAAACAACAAACAAACTGAAATTAAAGAGTTAGGGATAGAAAGATTGTATACAGTTGTTTATACTGGTTCACTCCAAACTAGAGCTACATCCAGTCTTCTCAGAAACCCTGAGGATATCCACTAAGCAACCACACCTTGATCACTTACACCACAACCAAGAGAATGACCTTGAACACCTCAAGAAACACACTCTCCTTGGCCAACACTAAGATTGCTGATCTTGAACACCTCAAGAACACACAACCAATCTCAGCAAAACAAACAAACGAATTGTTTAGCAGTTTACAAAGATTACACTTGTTACATATCAAAATCTGAAATCAATACAAGTAGAATCCTATTTAGCACCTTGATCAATCTCAAAACTCTTTAGCAATCTCAGAACTCTTTGAAAAACTCTTAGATCAAAACTTTGTTTCAAGATTCTTTATACATCAAAAACAATTTTTCAGAATATATCTAAGAATATAGTTTGTTATCAAATCTTAACAAACTCTTAATTGCATTTAAAATAGATTGGTCAAAGCATTTAATGACTGGACCGTATTCAGTTAAAGCATTTAAAGCTCAGTCAAAGAAAATAGCTTTTCTGTTATGGTTTCAAAACAAACAATCGATTGTTTCCTCGAATCAATCGGCTGTTTTGTTACTTAACAAAATTCACCATTCAAAAACAGTTTTCAAACTTTCTCAAAACACTTAAGTGTAAACAATCGGTTGTTTCAACTTAGTTTAAAAAACATTTTGCTTTGTTAAAATTGAGATGCTAATTGCTTTGAGATTTAATCTAAGGGTTGATTACAACATTAAACTACCCCAGAACAAGGCTTAGACCAGCACAGCAGCATCAAGCAAAGCAGAGGCTTCATCATCCTTCAAAGGATTTGGATTCTTCAAAACATTGAACACCACTTGGTTCAACAATCTCCCCCTATTTGATGAAGACAAATCCCTGATTCTTGTGTTGTTCTTGCAATAGAACTTTGAGCAATGCATTGAACTTCTGATATTTTGTTAGCATACAGATAAACAATTAAAGCTTAAAACATCTAATATCAGAACCAAAAACATCACCCAAACTGTTTTTAACAATATGAAAAACAGAAACTTAAAACAAATTGGAAACACAGCATATATCTCCCCCTATTTGTCTTCACAAATAGACAAAGATAAGAGATAAAATAAGACATTGTTCCCATTACATCAGAATAATCCAGCAACAACAGAAGAAAAGAAATTTTAAAACCAGAAAAGAGAACAGCCAAAAACAATCGATTGTTTTGATGACCAATCGGTTGTTTTTCTTTCAATCTTCTTCATCAGCAAACTGAAGATCAAAGATTTGATTCTGGACAGCTTCAATTTGTTCATCCAGAGTCATAAACCTTGCATCCATGTTGTCAAACCTTGTGTCAATCCTCTGAAAGTTGCTAACACACAGATCATGAAGGCTTCTTTGATTTTCTGCAAAGCTATCTAGCCTCTCCATCATTTCTCTTTCAAAAGATGACATGGTTGACATTCTTTCTCTTTGATATCCATTAGCAGCACTAGGCCCTGCATCTTGAAAATCTCCAGCTGGATCTTCATGTTGAACATCCATGTCAGCAGGTTCATCTTGTTCAAGATGAGCAGCACCACTAGATGATGCACCATGATCACCATCCTTACTTATCCACTTTCCACCTACTTTTGTAAAGCCCATCTTGTTGAGTGATCCATTGTTCAACTCTTGAGTTGACTTGACCAGCTCAGAAGTTTCATCTTCAAGATTAACTTCAAAATAGAGTAGAAACTTAGATATTAAAACAGCATAGGGATAGTGGTAATCGCCTAACCTCATGGCTTTTTGCATATGTTCTTTGATTATGTGAATCCAATTGATCTTCACTTTCTTGGGGATGCATAAGATATAAACCATATCTTCTTCAGTCAACACAGAGTGGTTACTCCCCCTTGGAGTTAGGATCCAAGTTACAATGAGAGCAAGCAACCTCTCATCAAGCTTCAAGCCTCCAACCGAGCAAGTGCTAACTTGAGATTGATTGTTCTTCAAGCAACTTTTGTAGAACTGGATTTTGTTGAAATCTTCTACGACACCAAGGTTTCCTTTATTGATTCTTAATCCAGAGAACTTAAGCCCAGCTACAGCAGCCCAAACCTCATGGGTTATCTCCATCTCCACACCTTTCACATGAGAGACTAAGTTGTTTTCCTCAAACTTCAAGTTGGTGTAGAAAACCCTCACCAAATCTGGATATATGTTCCCTTTGAGCTCCATAAACTTTCTGAGTGATTGGTCTTTGAGAAGCCTCCTCACATTGTCAAGCTTTTGACTTTTTAGCCAGTTAAAGCACACAACCTTGGGGTTGTTTATCTTCTTGACACTTGTTTCATATCTATACTTCTCAATGAGATCGGTGTCACTAGAAAACCAGCTTTCAAGCCTTCCTTCAGACCTTACAACTCTGGTTTTGACTCTTTTAGCGGTGGGAGGGGTTGATTTCATGACAGCAGAGACGAAAACTCACTTCACGGAAAATTTTCAAGAGATGGTGCAAGAGATATTGCAAGAGATGTTGCAATTGGTTGTTCTTGATGAAAGAAATTTGCACCTGATTTTATAGTAGAAAGAGAATCAATTTGAATTTAATTTCATTCAATGGGTACCTGATTTTCAGAGAGAGGACTTGACTCAGTTCTGCACTGAAAATGTCAGAAAAAGCTGAAAATCACATGGTCTTCACATGTGATCTTTGACTAGTCATTAAGGCTCTTGAATTTTCAAGATTTTGGAATATATTCCTTTATGACTGTTGTGACTTCTTTCTGAACGTGATCAGCTTCCAACACAGATCCTTTGACCAAGATTCTCCCTTAGAAAAATATATGCAACGGCTAGAAATTTAAAAGGCAGTTAAATCAATTTCTTCACAGTGCTGTCAGACTCAAAACAATCAGTTGTTTCGAAGAAACAATCGGTTGTTTTTCTGCAGCAGTTAAAAACTTGATTTTGTAATTTTTAACCATAAACAGAGATAAATTAAAGCATATGACATTGATTAAAAGACAATTAATCATAAGAAAGAACTTTGAAACAGAAAATGAGAACAAATAAAAGGAAGGTCTTATCCTTGTGTTGTTTCTTCAATGAGCCAATTGCTTGTTGATCAAGAAATCTTCTTTTCACTGTTTTGACCTTTTGCATAGCAATGATTCAGCTTCAATGACTGCCTTTTTCTTCAACAGCTTGATCAGATGGCTCAATTCTTCCTTTTCTCTTCATTTTTTCTGCATAATCAAATTCAAGTTGCAAGATTTGGTCCCCTTACAAATTTGGGTCCACTTGGCTTTTCTTTGTTGTTAGAAACATCACATCCCTTAGGAATCCATTTCATAAAACCTTTAGGAACACAATATTTTCTAATTTTGCAGAATCTAACAGAGTGGCATTTCTTCATGCAGTAAAAGCATGTAACAACCAGTTGTTTCATCTTAACAATTGGTTGTTTTTCTGATTTTCTCAAAAAGCTTTTTGAAAACCTATCTTGCTTGTTCTGTGGATTGAAGCCTAAACCAACCTTTCCAAAAACACAGCTTTGAGATACTAGGACATTCTCAAAGTTTGACTTTCCTTTTGAAAGCTTGTCCACAGTTTCAACAAGATAGTGAACCTTTTTCTCAAGATTTTCACAATTTGTGCAATTGAGAGTATCACACTTGCAAGAGGCATTTTTGAAATTATTTCCAATTTTTCAAAATCACTTTTTGCTTTTCTCAGTTCCTCTTCAAGTGATTTAACTTACTTTTCAAGCCCATTGTTAAGATCTTTGAATCGGTTGTTTGAAAGAACCAATCTATTAGCTTCATCATGTGTTTCTTGAAAAGCTTCAAGCAATTCACTATAGTTTTGTTCATTTAAGGAAGCACATGAACTTACCTCACTTGAACTGCAGGAATCATCATCATCATCCTCAGCAACTAAGCATATGTTGGCTTTTTCATCTTCACTTGATGAAGAACTTGATGATGACACTTCATTTTCATCCCAAGCTATGTAAGCTCTTTTTGTCTTGCCTTTCTTCTCCTTGTAGCTTGTCTTTTTCTCTTTGCTCTTGTTGGGACAATCAGCCTTTATGTGACCTTGCTCACCACAACCAAAACAAGTATAGTTATTTGAATTAAATTCATTGGGTTTCTTGTTTCCATACCTATCCTTGTTGTTGTCTTTGTTGCAGTTTCTCTTTAGGAATTTGCTGAATTTTCTTGACAGCAAACTAAGATTTTCCTCATCACTATCATCACTTGAATCTTGCTTTTCCTTATGTTTGGATGCTTTCAAGGCTATGCTCCTTGTGTGCTTATCTTCACTTTCTTGAACATTGAGTCTATTCATCTCTAGCTCATGTTCCCTAAGCTTTCCAAACAAAGAGGCAACACTTAATGATGTTAGATCTTTAGATTCAGAAATAGCAGTTACCTTTGGTTGCCATGCTCTATCAAGACATTTCAAGATCTTGATGTTCAGCTCTTCTTTATCAAACGTCTTGTCTAGGCTCATAAGGTGATTGATGATGTGTGTAAACCTTTTCTGCACTTCAGCTATGGTTTCACCTTTAAGCATTCTAAACATCTCATACTCTTGGATGAGAGCATGCTTTCTAGCACTTTTCACCTCATTTGTTCCTACATGAGTGACTTCCAAAGTATCCCACATCTCTTTTGATGATTTGCATTGTGAGACCCTGAAAAACTCATCAGAATTTAAAAGCAGAGGTTATAATATTTTTGGCAATGCAATCGAATTTGGCCTTTTTACTTTCTGCATCAGTCCATTGAGACCATGGCTTCTCAATGACAGAACCATCTTTTTCAAACTTTGGGATAAAAGGGTCATTTTCAATTGCATCCCAAATTCCTTTGTCAAGAGATTCCATAAATATTTTCATTCTAACTTTCCAAAACTGGTAATTCAAATCACAAAACAAGGGTGGTCTGTTTATTGAGGCACCTTCCCCAAACGGTAGTCTATCAGCCATTTTGAAAGATTTTAGGATCAACTTGAATGACTTACAAGAACCAAGCTCTTGATGCCAATTGTTAGAAAAGATGGCTTTAAACTAGAGGGGGAGTGAATTGTTTAAAGGGGGTTTCGCAAACTTTTCAAAGCCAGAATGAACTTATTTCAGAAACCAATTGATTCAGCAATTCAGTTAGCCAAAACAGCAAGCAAAACTGTAATACTAGAAAAAAACAATCGGTTGTTTCTTCGAAACAATCGGTTGTTTATACCAGCAAACAACAAACAAACTAAAATTAAAGAGTTAGGGATAAAAAGATTGTACACAGTTGTTTATACTAGTTCACTCCAAACTAGAGCTACATCCAGTCTTCTCAGAAACCCTAAGGATATCCACTAAGCAACCACACCTTGATCACTTACACCACAACCAAGAGAATGACCTTGAACACCTCAAGAAACACACTCTCCTTGGCCAACACTAAGATTGCTGATCTTGAACACCTCAAGAACACACAACCAATCTCAGCAAAACACACACACAAATTGTTCAGTAGTTTACAAAGATTACACTTGTTACAGATGAAAATCTGAAATCAATACAAGTAGAATCCTATTCAGCACCTTGATCAATCTAAAAACTCTTTAGCAATCTCAGAACTCTTTGAAAAACTCTTAGATCAAAACTTTGTTTCAAGATTCTTTATACATCAAAAACAGTTTTTCAGAATATATCTAAGAATATAGTTTGTTATCAAATCTTAACAAACTCTTAATTGCATTTAAAATAGATTGGTCAAAGCATTTAATGACTGGACCGTATTTAGTTAAAGCATTTAAAGCTCAGTCAAAGAAAACAACTTTTCTGTTATGGTTTCAAAACAAACAATCGATTGTTTCCTCGAATCAATCGGTTGTTTTGTTACTTAAGAAAATTCACCATTCAAAAACAGTTTTCAAACTTTCTCAAAACACCTAAGTGTAAACAATCGGTTGTTTCAACTTAGTTTAAAAAACATTTTGCTTTGTTAAAATTGAGATGCTAATTGCTTTGAGATTTAATCTAAGGGTTGATTACAACATTAAATTACCCCAGAACAAGGCTTAGACCAGCACAGCAGCATCAAGCAAAGCAGAGGATTCATCATCCTTCAAAGGATTTGGATTCTTCAAAACATTGAACACCACTTGGTTCAACAAACAATAGTATCTAATTTAGTTAATATAATTAATTTTTTTTTGTCTCTAAACCTAGTTTGTATTTAATGATTAATGTTACTTTATGATTTCACAGAAGTATATTACTACTCTATGAACATAAACTATATATTTTTCTCATAACTGGGGATGCTAAGGAATTCAGTTGTTGTTATACAAGCCAAGGGCTCAGGGTTACATTCAGTTACGACTCCTATTGATAATCATCATGTGGGGGTCTCTGCTCCTGTGGCTTTACCATCTTTGTTGCGTCCTACCTATCCTCGAAAGGCTAAATCACCTGCAGATTCTAAAGCACCAATTAATAGTCCAATTGATGGTCATCATGTGGAGGTCTCTCCTATTGTGACTGTACCATCTCTGTCGCCTCATACCACCCCTTGGAAGGCTAAATCTCTTGGGGATGTTAAAGCACCATCGTTGGTCCTGCAAAATCAATTTTCCTCTTTTGGTGGTTTGGAAACTACAAATGTTATTTCAAAATTTTGGGTTGATCCAAATGAGATGGAGGAGGATGTTAGTGATACTGGGGAGGAAATAGTTTGCATTAAGAGAAAAAACAGGGAGACCACCTAGGCGACTGGTAAATAAATAAAAAAACTGCTTAGGCAGTTCTATCTACAACGTCGCAATGAAGGTCTCTTAATTTTTCTGGAATGTTAGAGGACTAGGAAACCACAAAAATGTGGACATGTTGATTAGTTTACTTAAACTACATAAACCCCTCCTTGTTTTTCTTGTTGAACCTATGATGTTGTATACTGATTCTTTCGGCGTCCTTTTCAAATCTGTTAATATGCATTTGGTGGCTACGTCTCCTCTTGTTAATAAAGTGTCTAAACCTTGGTGTTTGTTGGTTCCTAATCTTGTCCAAAATTTCTTAGTCAATGATCAATTTATTTTTGTAACTTGTCTTCTACATGATAAATGTAGGGATGACAAAGCGGGATGGCTCGTGCGGGCCGACCCACAGCCCGCTGGTAAAAAACGTGAGGCAGACTGACTTTTTCAACCCGCTAACCCACATTAGCCCGCAACCCGCGCGGGCCAGCAGCGGGGCGGGGCGGGATGACCCGCTAACCCGCAAGAAAAAAAAATTGGCACTTAGCAGCAACAAGGGAACGTAATTATGTTTTCACAAAATTTCAAAGAAAGAAGCACAACACAATCACGTCAATAATGTTTATGTGTAATGTTTTTGAATTAATGTTTATGTTTATGTTTAATGTTTTGGAAGTGGAATAATAGTGATATTTGATATTTATCTTAATGTTTAATGTTTTGATGTTTGACTATGTTTGAAAAGGAAGAAAAATAATTTAGGTTTGATAGTAACAAATATATAGGTTTAATTTGATAATTTTTTAAGAACAAAATGTAAAAAAAAAAAATATTTAATTTAAAAAAAAAAGAAAAAAGAACGCGGGCTGGCCCACAAACCCGCGGGCCAGCTCTTATGCAGGGCTGGTTGAGAATTCTAGCCCGTAATAACTTTGTGGGGTGGGCCAACCCAACCCGCATTTTTGTGGGCCAAGCGCGGGGCGGGCTGGCCCGCTTTGCCAACCCTAGATAAATGTTTTAGCTTTGCAGGTGTTTATGTTGCTACCTCATACTTGGCTAGATGGTTTTTGTGGATGGATTTTAGTTTCTTCACAAGGTCGTGGTGTATTCTGGGAGATTTTAATATTGTGCTCTCGACGGATGACTGTAAAGGGGTGGCTCTTAATCAGGTTTCCTGTAATGAATTTCTTAATGGGATTAATATTAATGATCTTTCTTGTATGCTTTTTTACTGGATCTTGTTATACTTGGTGTAATGGAAGGAGAGGGTTGCATAGAATTCATAGAAGATTGAATTGGGCTTTATGTAATTAAGTGTGTCTAGATGAATGGGACTCTTGTAGTTATCAAGTTCTCGTTAAAAATTGTTTTGATCATCCTCCTATTCTTGCAATAATTCGTTGAGGAATATTAGCAATTTTCGTTTCTTTTCTATGTGACTTCAGAACACTTCATGTCTGAAGCTTATTCATGATTCTTGGGCTAATAAGGTTGTTGGTTGACCTATGTTTATTTTGCAACATAAGTTAAAAAGGTTGAAAATTGACCTCCGAGATTGGAATAAAAATTCTTTTGGTAATGTTCACAATGCAGTTCTTCTTAAGCAGGGTCTCCTCCTTGGTATTCAACAAAACTTAGAGACTGTTAGTTTGTCTAATATTGTTGGGCTTCTCTGTCAAGAAAAGATTGTTAAGGAGGAGCTTAACCATGCTCTTCACTGTCAATATTTGTTTAGGAAAGAAAGGGCTAAGATGTTATGATTCGAAGATGGAGATCGAAATACTGCTTTTTTCCATGTTGTGGTCAAAAGGACAAATAATTTTAGTGGGATTCATCGTCTATGGATTGATAATGAGGTTACTCGAGATCCTAAACTCATTGAGGATCATATTTTGGACTTTTATAAAAGTCTTTATGTTGAGTCTATTTCTAATGTTCTGGATACAAGTAATATGCTTGGAACTTTGCTTATAGCAACAAGCCTTGGTCTTTGCTCTTGAAAGCTAGGGTTCTTAAATCAAAATACGGGTTTAGAATGGTGTATAGATCCTCATCTCTTTGGCCTAAAATTAAGCAGTTTTATTCTACTATATTTGATTATACTTCTTGGACTGTTGGTACATGTTCTTTTATTAATTTCTGGAATGATAAATGATGTTAAACTACTTCTTTAGCAAATATTGCAGGGTTATCTGATGGTACTAGCATTCCGGATACAGTGTCTCAGTTTTGGACAAGTTGTCATTAGAATATTTCATATCTTTACAGCAGATGCCTCATTTTTTTAATCATATCATGGTTAGGGAGGAACAAGATATTCCTAATTGGATTCTAGATGACTCTGGTCGTTTAACTCTTAAATCGGTTATGACTTTTATCTTGGAACCAGGAGTTCCATGTGGTTAGGGTAAATTCATTTGGTCTTCATCTATTTCGGCTTCCAAAACTATAATACTCTTGAAAGTTTTTCATGGGCGGCTTCCTACAGATCAACATATTCAGAATAAAGGTTTGCATATATGTTCTATGTTTACGCTTTGTGAAGAGCATGAGGAATCTATCCAACATTTATTTTTTAATGTTCTAATGCTTTGAATATTTGGAGTTGGGTTCGACAGATTTTTCCTACTTCTTATTTCTCTAATAAAGATGATCTTCTTTCTTTTAATCAAAGCGAATGTAGTCCTTTGGTTAAATTGACTAAGCTTGTTGTGAAAACTTTTTCTATTTGGATGATAAGGCATATAAAGAATTATGCTAGACTTTAGGATAAGATTGAGTTATTTCGATTATTAAAGATTTAACTTGTCTAGTGGGAAATTCGTCTAAAGCTTCAATGAAGAATGATATGTTGGATTTCAAAGTGATTAAGTTTTTTGGTATTAATACTCGTAGTGATAAAGTTCTTTGTCATCTTCCTGTTAGATGGGATTTTCTTTCACCAGGCTGAGTTAAAATTAACATTGATGGAATGTGGAGGTATTTTCCATGGGAGTATAGGGGAGTTTATTTGTGCTTTCTCTGCATTTTTTGAAGTTCAGACTTTTGTGGATGCTAAGTTTTATGGAGTTATACATGTTATGGAGGAAGCTTAAAAGATAGGGCTTACTAATGTGTCTGGCTTGAATGTGATTATGCGTTGGTTTATGTTGTGTTTACTGCTAGGACTAATGTTCCGTGAATGCTTCGTAATCAATGAAATACTTGTCTTAATTACTGTGAAGAATAAAAAATACAGTGTAACTGGTGCCGAACACGATCTAAATATGACTCTACTTAGCTAACATAATCCATGTCCGTAAGGTAAACAAAATACATGAGAAGACCTATAGAAAAAAAAAACAGAATATATAAAAAAAGAAAACATAACCCTGCAGGATCTTCGTAAACAAAACTTCAATAACAGACTGACAGGTACACTACATCTATCTATTATGATAGGTTTTATTGTTTATTTTCACTAGAGATAATTTTTAAGAAAAATCATACTGTGAAAACATAAGTTAAGCTTAAATTAATTTATCATTTTGGTTTCTAAATTTTCTTTTTTATTTTAGACTTTATAAAAGAAATTTTACTGTTTTAATTTGATCTCTATGGTTAGAGTATCTCATTACATAAGACATAATACTAACTCATTAAAACACACATGACATAATATATTATGGTAACTTAATATTTAATATGACACCTATAAAAAGGATTTTGAATGTAAAATTAGTAACAAATGTGTCTCATCAAGTTACGTTCTTTGATTTTCTCTTTTTTTTAGTATATATTAAAAAGTTGTTAAAATAATAATCAAAATTTATAGTAATAATATAATAATAAAGAAAAATATTTTATTATTTTAATTGGTGTATATATTTCATTTTTAAAAAAATATTTTTAACTGTGACTTTGTTTTACATAAAAGAATTTATTATTTACATAAATACATTCAATATCTCATTGTCAGAATCATCAATCTTTATATAAACAAATCATTTTTATTTTTTTAATAAAAAAAGGTGAATAAAAAATTATGTATTATTCCAACACTTCATAGATTCTAAAAAAAGTGTTTTAAAAAATAATTTATTATTAAAATAAAAATTAACATTAAATTATAATTTTTTAAAATAATATATAATGCACATTTTTCATTTTGAATATATATTTCATATTTATAGTTATCCTTAATTATATTTTCAAGCCTAAAATAAAACCATCTTAGACATAAAACATCATATATTTTGGAATCTCTTTTCAAAAATAGAAATTAAAAGCCAAAGTTAGCTTAAGATGCATGGTTTGAAAGCCTATGATGTTTATATTAAAATGGTGGCTAATTTTCTTCTTCCTTTTATATAAAAAGCTTTCATGATAGGTATCACTATGCTACTTGACATCTCAATTATACTGATACCTCAAGTAACAATAATCATTTGTCATCACATGAAAAACATATTATTAAAAAAAAATAATAAAAAAAATACAAAAATATGGGGGAACTAGACGAAAACTCATATGTTAACAAAAACGATACATAGGTAGGGGTGGCAAAGCGGACCGACCCGCCCCGAACAGGCCCGCCCCACTTAGGCCCGCAAAAATGCAGACCGGGTTGGCCCGCCCCGCATACAAAATACAGACTGGTTTTCATGACCCGCCCCGCATGCAGGTTGGGTCGTGGGCTTGCGAGTCGGCCTGCTATTTTTTTAACGTAGAGGAGGAGTGGAGGCAGTAGCGGTGTGCAGCAGTGGAGCAGCAGTAGCGCGCAACAATTGCAGGCGAAGCCACGCGGCGTCGCAAGCGGCGGCGCTGCAAAGGAGAGTGTGTCATGTGTTGGGTGCGTTTTTGGAACAACGCAACTACGTTGTGATTTGAGTGAAAACCTAATTTTCTTTCACTCAAAGTTGTCACTCCTCCACTGGACCATTGTTGTCAAGTCAATTAATTTTTAATTTTTTTTTGCAGGCTAGCGGGCCAGCCCGCCCCGCCCCGATGCTGGCCCGCGCGAGCTGCAAGTTATGCGGGGCGGGTTAATGCGGGTCAGCGGGTTGAAAATGTTAGCCTGCCTTGCGTTTTTTACCACGGGCCACGGACCGGCCCGCCGCACTTTGCCACCCCTATACATCGGTACACTATAGCTATTAATAAAGAATTTTAAGAACATACTAGATAGAAGCCTATTATACCAATGAAAGGATTCTCTGTGAATAAATTCTAAATTAGCCAACTTATCAGCACACACATTCCTTTCACGAAAAATATGAGTAACCCTAAGCCTGATTTTTCCACAGTAATTAAGACAAGTATTCCATCGATTATGAAGCATCAAAGGAACATTTGTCCTAGCAGTAAATGCATCACAAACCAAGGCAGAGTCACATTCCAGCCAGACATTAGTAAGTCCCAACTTTTGAGCTTCCTCCAAAGCATATATAACTCCATAAAATTCAGCAACCAAAGCAGTCTGAACGTCAAGAAACATAGAGAAAGCTCCAATAAACTCCCCCATACTCCCACGAAAAATACTTCCACAAGTGGCAAGACCTGGATAACCCCTAGCAGCCCCATCAATGTTAATTTTAACCCAACCTGGTGAAGGAAACTCTCATCTAACAGGAAAAGGACGAAGAACTTTACCATTACGAGTATTAATACCAAAAAACTTAATCACACTGAAATCCATCATACCATTCTTCATTGAAGCTTTAAACTACTTTCCCACTAGAAAAAATAAATCTTTAATAACTGAAATAATCCTAGAAACCTCAATCTTATCCTGAAAACGAGCATAATTCCTCATATGCCATAACATCCAAACAGAAAACGTTATCACAACAAGCTTAATCAATTTAACCAAAGGACTACCATCACTCTTAATAAAATAAAGAAGATCATCCTTATTAGAGAAATGAGAAGTAGGAAAAATATGTCAAACCCAACTCCAAATAAACAAAGCATTAGGGCATTCAAAAAATAAATGATGAATAAATTCCTCATGCTTTTCACAAAGCGTACACATAGAACAAATATGGAGACCTTTACTTTGAATATGATGATCTGTAGGAAGCCGCCCATGAAAAACTTTCCAAAAGACAAGAGTTTTGGAAGGTGGGATATCTGAAGACCAAATAAATTTACCCCAACCACAGGGAACTCCTGGTTCCAAGAAAAAAGTCCTAGCCGATTTAAGAGTAAACCGACCAGACTCATCTAGAATCCAATTAGGAACATCCTGATCCGCCCTAACCATTATATGACTAAAAAGATGAGGCATCTGCTGTAAAGGCAACGGAATATTCCAATCATGACCTATCCAAAACCGAGAAACTGTATCTGGAAAGCAAATACCATCAGATAACCCTACACTATGTGCTAAAGGAGTAGTAGAACATCATTTATCATTCCAAAAACTAATAAAAGAACTTGTACCAACAGTCCAAGAAATATAATCAAGTATAGTATAATAAAACTGCTTAATTTTAGGTCAAAGAGATGAAAATATGTAAACCATTTTAAACTTGTATTTTGACTTAAGAACCCTTGCTTTTCAAGAACCATCGGGAAATAATTGTCATTATAGGGGTTAGTAAAAACTTTCGTTAATTTGTTAGCGACGCTGGATATACCAGGGGAAAAACAAACTGCGGGTAACACACTTAGTAGGGGTTAAAAGTACCAAAAAGTTAAATATAAGTTTTGTTAAAAATAATTTTTCTTGCAGTGTTAGCAACTCATCCAACTATTTATTAAAATCCTCAAGTACAACGGTAGATGGTCTTGTTTCATCGATTGAACCTCTCAATCCCGATTAAAAAAAATAAAAATCTGGATCAAGAGCTGCTGATAATAAAGTCTAAAGAAATCTAATCCTAACAAAAAGTGCCTCCTAACAAAAAGGGCCTCCACAGCAAGTCTCTTGGTAGTAATACTTTCACAATTGGACCAAATATAGTCTCCAAAAGATCAATTGAGCATACTTTCTTGTCCTTTTCAAGTATGTTATTAACTTAACATTGTTATGATCCTAAAATAAAAACAATGCAAACAAAACCAAAGTAAACCCTAAACAAAACCAAACTATCATTCAGGCTTAGTTACAAATGGAGAAAATGTTTATATATGAATTTTATGAAACAACCATGTTCATGGAAATTTGGCGTTTTAGCTTTACCAGGTGTAAGGAAGTGGTGAACCTGAGGCTGCAGAATAAATTAAAAAACCTTAATTAACCTTATTGATAATAAAGATTAAGAATCAAATGGAGGATGAATTGTACTTCAAGGAGATAATTTTTTTCAGCTTAGAATTTCATATTTTGAGTTTTGATTACTATAAAAACGATATTCTCTAATTTTAATGAATGAAATAAATTTAATTTTTTTTAGTGAGATAACATCCAGACTCTACTTTTACACTACCTTGACTACAAAAGAAATTACTTTCACCAAGGGAAACTCTATCTAAAAGAAATTTCAAAGTCTTGATTGGTGGATGAGAGAAGCAATTGTCCAAACCACAATTGTTTTAACCTTTGTAACAATTTTCCGAAAGAATGTGTCTATTAGATTATATATAACAGAAAAATTATGCTAGTATTAATTAAATGGCCCAGCATAGGATTTAGAGGACAATATTCCTAATCCCCTAAACTGCCAAGTCATAGTTTCCAAAAAAAATAATATAAATAAAATGTAGTTGGATTTGACCAATCATAACCCCTTAGTCTAAGCAACATCATCTTGCTATTTCATGATCATAAATCCACAACTGGAAGGATTTTTTCCAGTTTCCGAGCTAAAAAATGGTACGAAGTTTGTCACATCAGTGAAAAAAAAATATAAAAACAAAGCAACTTTGACAATTTGAGAGAAAAGCTTCAATGAAGTGTCTTCTAACTTTTAATAAAGCAGCCTCTCATACCTAAGTTCAAAGCATATTTAATTACGTATTGCAGTTAAAGATGTACACATAATTAAATCACTGGTAATATGAATCTCAAGCAATCGATACGTAATTATAAAATTAAATAAGCTAGTGACATGTATAGATCCCAACAAAGAACAAAATCTCTAAAAAAAAAAACATAGGCAAGAAAGAATATTGAATGCAATAACTTACATCAACATCAGACAAGTGCCCTACCATTATCCATGGACGAAATCTTAGCAGTTCTTTCATGTGAAGAGCTGGCAAAACAATGCCATAAGAAACTAAAATGCATCCATAAAAAGAAATAAAAAACACAACCTTCCATAATATACATGCGACTTTTTTTCTCATATAACATTATTTTCACTTTTATTTTCCTAAATAACATCTTTTTATTTTAATTTTCTTGTGTAACATTGTTTTTTCTCATGGTTTCATTTTGTATTTTCGAAAAAAAAAATCTCTTAGAATTTGGTTTCTGGAATGGTGTTTTTAGAATTTTTTATTTCTTTGTCTAGAGTGAATGGAAAAGAAAAAAAATATAAAATAAAATAAAAATAAGTTTAAAAACTAATAAAAGAAAATAAAAAGAAAAATAATTAATAAATTAAAAAGAATTAATAATTTTAATTTTGGATGATTAAAAATAAATATATTGGTTTTAAAAAAAATATTTTTAATATTTAAAATAGTTAGAAATATAATTATTGAAGAAAGAAATGAGTTTTTGCAAAGAAGAATGATGTCCCAAGACATGAAAAAAGAAGAATAAAATATATTTTCTCTAAAAAGCATAATTATGCAAGTTGCAACAAATAACTTACTGTACAAAGCACAACATTGACTATTCAACAAAATCCCATAGATGCATGCCCGTCATAAATACAAAACTCTCTTATCGTAACAAACAAAAATGTAATGACATTTTACCAGTAATAACTATTAAGTAAATTACAGAGGAAAAAAAGGAAGAACTAGTTTGTGTCATTTACACGTTATACCACATTAAACATGCAAGAAAATAAATCGGGTGAGATTATAAAGGCTTTCCCTCACAAATATTAAGCTAAAAAGAGAGGGGACAATTTGCGTCAATTAGACTATCTCTTTGAACTCTTCATTCCTGTCTTATTATATTTGTTTTACAAAATAAAGTGGATCCCATTAACAAGACATTTGGAGCATATACAGAGGTGAATGTAGTCTAACTTGCATATACAAGCATATGCTATATTGTTTAAGCAATTCAAGAAGTAGACATCATATTTTAATTTTTAACTTTAATTTTGTATTCCTTCAACTGGTATCTTGTTTTACATTCACTATCAGAATGTAAAATTTCACATTAAATTGTTTTACCTGAACTTCCCAGAAAGGGTAACTGTGACCATATAACAAACAAGATTGGCATTAATTTTGGTACTTCATAATCGAACTGCATTAAAATTTAAGATTCGTAAAGTTCAGAACTAAAACTATAATATAAAATAAATAAAATTAGAACGAATAAAAAATGATATCAAGAAAGTGTAGTTGTTGAGTTTGTTGAAGATGAAAGGATAAAGTCTCCCACATGACTAAAAGAGTTTGCATAAACAAGTCCTAAATGACCTTGAAACAATGTATATTGTCTTTTCCCAACACCTTGCCCTAACATTTGATCATTCTCACCTGCGAAAGAGCTAATAATAGCAAAATTAATAACTAGACTTTTACAACATGCAAAACAATTTGGTCATGCTCAAAATATTTGCCCCACCACAAGTATGATTAGGCTTTCCAGGAGATAGTTGATAACGATATCTGCATATTGATTATGTTGATAAATATTAAAGTGTGCCAAAAACAAGAATGTAGAACAAGTAGAACTAAATATTAAACACTTTTGTGCATGTGCCTGATGTAGTATCTCCTAGATATACCAAAACAAAACACAATTTATCTAAAAACTTCCTAAAAAACTTAAGCATTGTACAAAGATCACCCACCTCTCTCACTCCTAACCCTTTTCCTTCATCACCAACCATCTTTCCAATAAACCAACACCTCTCCACTCCACAGTTCAATCACGTTCTATCATTGCTAACCTCTCTCACTCCAAATCGTTCGATCACGTTCAGTAAAGAGAGAGTCCAAATGTAAGTATAGATTGAGAAAATTAAGAAGAAGAAAAAAATCACCACAGAAACAACAAAATTAAGCAAGAGTATATGAAATAAACAAATCGATCCTTGCGGAACGCAATTAAAGTAATTGAAACACACTTTGCACAAAGGAAACACGATTTGTAGAGGAATCAGTTCAGTGGTGGACCAAAGGTAGAAGAAGCTTCCAAAGTCATTCCGAAAGTGTTTGGCAGTGCGATGATGAGGTCCAATGCAGTGGGTAAGGTGAGAGTTAAAGGAGAAATTATACGTTTAAAGGAGAGTGGAGAAATTAGGGGTTTTCTGAGAGAAATTATGAGTCTATTGGAAAAAAAATACAAAATTCTTTATTAAATTATTTGAAAAATAATTAATTGAATTTATTTACTAGAGTTTGAAAAAACCTAATGTAGTTCTTCAAGGTTATGTAATAAACTCTTAGATTTTAATGGAGATTAAAACAACCTTTGCTAGTCAAATGCATTGTTGAAGTTTATATAACCTCATATAAATAACCCCCACTAAAATCAATTTTTTTATAGTGATGGTGGTGTTCAAATTTTGAAACCATAACAAGGATGCTAGAAATCAAACAAAATCAATAATAATGAAAATTCATCATTTAATCAGTCATTAAATATAATACCTTATAAGATAAGTGTTTCTCTGAAGCACATGAAATATAAGATTAAGTGTATCTCTTTCCTTACACAATGGACTCATTAATTCAACCTAAATTTCTTTTCAACCAATAAAAAAAAACTATTCTTGTAAGTAAGAATCACAAGTTTTTCTCAAGATTGTAATGAGACTTAGCTTTCAACAAAATTTCAATTTTCAAGAATATAATTAGTTATAAGAGTTGAGAGAATACAATTCAAAATCAAGTTTTTTTTCTCTCTCATTAGTGTCTCCGTGTGTAACTAATAACATTAAACACCTCATTCTCATGTACCTTAAATCATGCGTTTACATTTAAGGATATGTCGCTTAAGCGAGTCATTATCGTTTAAGCAATCCATCTTTACTAAATAGATAAAAAAAAGTCTATCACTCAATCTATAAACACATCACTTGATTGATACCTCATTATTTGAGCAAATTCATATCACTTAAACTTCAAAGAAGAAAAAATTAGTTTGACATCTCCCTTGAATGAGCATCCAAATCTCAATGGAGAGAAAATTAACACTGACTCTCATTTCCGTAAGCATTATACTATCCCTCAAGTGATCCCTCAAGTGATGCAACTTCAAGCATCAAGCCACCACTTCAAAATTCTATCTCAAATCTCATGCTCTTTATTATTTGAACAATAAATCTTTAAAAAAAACTTATTTTAGAATCTGCTCAAACTTCAAGTTATGATTTGAACGAATAGTTGTATAACTTAAGCATCCAATTAAATACTTAAATAATAATATTTTGTTATAAAAAAATATCACTACTTATGTGTCATCACATTTTCCTTTTGATATTATGAAAATATTCTCATTAACATATGTTTTTCGAAAAACGATAACTTTGCACTCAACCGATATTTATAGAAAACTAGATTTTTCATAACAAAAAATGTTTCTAAGTACCAAAAACTAATTGTAACACCCCAAAATTTACATATAACTATTAAATAAAAGTTCTACCAATTTCTATACAAACTTGGAGTTTTTCAAAACATTCCTAATACACGATTAGGATTTATAGAAATACAAATATTTACATATCCATTGCTCAAAATAAAATTCAGAAACCTCTAAGGCTCTCCTGCACCTGTATGGTCATCTACTCGTGTACATAGTACAGTCATCGCTGTTTAAACACAACACAAAAAGCAAGGGTAAACTAGTGAAAATAGAATTTTATAATATACACACTTAAATCCAAAAAGAAAACCACATTACATGACCAATTTCTCAAATTATTCAATTTTCTTCAAATTTCAACAATGAAACAATCACATAGATCTCACATGGATCTACACATCCATCCAAAATATTCAACAAACAACGTCTTTCGGAAGACCCGTATCAAGTAAGTCCTACCAGAGACTAACACTTGATCCAAAGATTACTAGCGAATCCAACAGAAAGGATCAGGGTAAGTTCAATACAACCCAAGCCGTGCATCTCATATGTCACGGTGTGCATGAACTCCCCCATTAGCTTCTCACCACCTGATATCTTAGTCTATGTGACTTAGATCATCAGGGAAGCTCGGAGATCTCTCTTACCACATAGACATCAATACTTAATACACAGCAAACACCAGTCCATACATTATCCCGACATCAATACTTAATACACAGCGAACATCAGTCCATACATTATCCCAAATGTATGAATTCAATTTCACACCATTTCATCATACAATATCATTCCAAACACGATCCACAACATTCAAAAGCGTAATTAACATAAAAAAAACACCTTAAATATTAAACCATCAAAATCTAATATTTTTACAAATTTAAATGATATATAAACAAACAACAGCCCTGCAAGAGAAATTGAATATTGGGACCACGTCCCTTCCGCATTCAGATCTTCTATCCTAGGGTGCTATTAAAAATTAAATTTAGCTTCACTTACCTTAATTGTTTGCTTTCCAAGCAACTTCTAGAATTTTATTTCCCACAGTCTGGATAAACTTCAAGATTTACGGCCTAATGCAAGTTATCCAAACAGAACAAAATTCAGTATATAATAGAATAAGTTGAGAGGATTAAACTTCTCAACTGACCCCACCAATATTGATGACTAAATCCTAAGGAAAAACAGAGAACAAAAGATATTTAGAGTAAAAATGAACTTACTTTGTTTGAAAATCTGATCGGATAGAAATGTAGTCTGACTCCCCATCTACAATATGACATGATCAGATTTTGGAATAGATGATGTATGGGAGAAAAAATGAAGAGAGAAAGGAGAGGAGAGAAGTTAATAGAGAGAGAAAGCATGAAAAAAAGAAAAGAGGAAAATGATGGGGCAGGGGGCTGCTGCTTTTTTTATTTACGGGGGATTACATTATACACAGTTTCTAATGATTTTTACACTACTTCATTTATTCTCAATTTGATTAGCTAAACCCAAAGTTATATTTAAGAACATTTATATACAAATCTCTAACTAATTCAAATCAATGTGTAGAGCTCTCAATAGCACCAAATCATATTTTTATTGATTTATAATTACCAACACTGTCAACAATAAAAGACTTTATTCAGCTAACTCCCTTTAACTTTTGCTTTGCTACAAAACAAAACAACGTCATCTCCTAAAAGTTTCCCAACTCAACAAAGAAAATCTCCGAAACTTGATCCTATAAAAAATTAACACATTTACTTCGTCGTATCAATAAAAAATCGGTTGATTTGGATAAATGAAGTATAAAATCACACATACTAAAAAAAAAGAGATAAAATCCATTATAAGAGAAGAAAGAACTTAGATTTAATTAGTCTATCTTGATTTCTCCTTCGTTAACTCCTCAAACACGTAATATAATCTTAGAAATGATAGACAATCAAAACTGATTGAAACTTAAAGAAAAAAAAAAGTTTAAGTTTTTAGAGATTTGAAGTTTATAAAAACAAAGAATGACCTATTTTAAATTTATTTTAAAATATTAAAAAAACATTTTACTTTAAACTTAATCTTCTAAAGTCAATTAAATTGAGTCTTACAATGGGAACAAGTAAATGCTTTAAAATATAGTTTTAACATAATTGTAAACTTAATTTTAACATAATTGTGAACTTTTTGAAATCAATTTAAATTAAAGAAGAAACAAAAGAAAAATTAATTTTAAAATCTAAAGTTGGTTGACTTTTCTTTGAAACATGTGACAAATTACAACTAGAGATAATCCAAAAACAAAATCCTAAAATACTAGTATATAAAAATGATCTCTTAATTGTAGATGTTGTTCTTAAGCACCATACTTTTGTGTAATACCTCTTTGTAAAATTGAAACAAAAATTTTAAGTTCAAATTAAAAAATAAAAGTATTTAGTCTTTTAGTATTTGGCACGTTTGTTTATTAAAACAGAAAATTGAAATTAATATTCAATTAACCTTAGCATGGACTCTTTTATCTTTTCTCCTATTAAGGTTATTTTTCTTTCTTTTAATAAATGCAAGCAAATGACAATTATTTAAAGACCAAACACCTGAACAATTAATGATATTGAAACAAAATTAAGAAATTAATTATTATTTTTACTAAAACTGCCTTTTTATATTAAAAACGAAATATGTATCTATATTGAATCCACTATTTATTTATTTTTAATGAGATTATATTGTATTGTATAAGCAGAGCTATCTTACTTTTTTATATTTAAATTACAGAATTTTTCATATTTAAACAAACCCATACAACACAAGAATATTATATTCAGTTGATCATAACCGAGAGCACATTTTTAAGAATAATCATAAATTTTTTTTATATATGTAAAAGAATCTTAAATTAGTATAAAATATAAAAACAACGATCTTTTATTTAATACGTTTTTACGGTCAAACACTGTCGTCCAAAATACAGTGACATTTTTTAAATTAACTTCATTTAAGAGTGCGGCTATTTGTTAAGAATGCGATTTTACCTAATAGTCGCATTTTAAAAATATTTTTTAACCTAACACTAAAGCGCACCACTTACACTTTTATACTTCTTTTCTTCTTTGACGCTTCGTTTTCTCTTCTCTTTCTGCTCTCGTGCTTCCTCACGTACGTCTTCCTTGAACTTGCATTGTCTTCTTCATGCCATTGATAAGTTCGTTTTCGAGCTCTCTACTTCTTCTTCACCATTGGTTTATGTATTTTTTTAGTTTCTCTTATTTGTTTGTTTTCTGCCATTACTTGAAGGTCACCATTGTTTCATTGTCACACTGTTGTTTGAATTTTTGTTGTGCCGTATTTGTTTTGTCCCTGCTGTCGCCGCCGCCGTTGGTGTCAGTCCCGCGCCACTCTTCACCATCACGGTTGCCTTCACGCACAAGGTTGGTGGTGTTTTAAATTTTTAAATTTTTTTTCATGTTATTAATTTGTTTATTTTTTATTTATTATAATTAGTATTTTTTAAAATTTATATTATTTTTGTTTTTAGGTTAGAATATAATTATTAAATTATTAGATGATAGATAGATTTATATTATTTAATATTTATAATTAATTTAATGATTTTTAATTTGAATGTGTTGGTATTGACCCTCGGCAATTGATACGTACTGGTATTGAGTCTAGGGGTGTTCAACCCTTGACAAACGTGAGATAGAACACTCATTAGTAAACACATGAATGACTATTACAGACAATAATGAATCGAAATTGGATTAAATTTTCGCATAAGTGATGAGTATGAAAGAGGAGTAGAAGAATTTATACAATTTGTGCAAAGTGATGTGAATAATAGTAGTCATGATGGAGCAAAGATTAGGTGTTCGTGCATTAACTATTTAAATGGAAGGATACTGGATATTAAGAAAATCAGGAAGTACCTTCTATGTGATGGGCTTCTTCGATCTCATACAACTTGGATAGGCCACTGTACACATACATGTCAGATTTGTTAGAATTTATAGTTGGGGATCTTGAACTTAATATAAATATAATTCAATTTTGTATGATGTCAGTATCTTTACCTATATTTCAATTTACTTTATGTTAAATTATTATTGATTATGCTTTAACTAATAACTTGTAGGTTTTTGCATGAAGTTTCTATCACTGATGGGAATGAAGATGTGTATGGATTCTTAGATCCCTCATATACTAATCCCACTGGAATAAAGAAAATTGAAACTCAATCATACATCACTAACACCCTGGAAAAAGAAGGGAAACAAATTTATTTATGCTTTATATTAATGAGTAAGTTTAATTATAAGTCGTCTATTATTTCATGTTTTAAATATTTACTAACTCTTTTCATGGATGATATAGGGGTCATTGGAAATTACTTGTCTTATTAACAGTTGATAAGACTGTTGTGTGATTTTGTTCCCTACACAAGAAGTCATTCACACATCTGAAGAATGTCATTTATAAGTAAGTACACTATAAACTTAACTTTGTATGTTACTAATTAAGCATCTACTAATGCGGTTTTTTGTATTAATCAGTTCATGGCATGGATATAACATCCTAAAAGGTCGATCTAATTCAAATTTTCAAAATTTGAAGTGGATGACATTAAAGGTTTGTAATTTCTGTCTTTCTCTTTTCATTGTTTATCAATATTAACTTTTATTTTTATTGAATTATAGTGTAATTGACAATCAGGAAGCTATGAGTGTTGCTATTACGTTATGTAATGGATGATTACCATTGTAAGACTAGGCCTTAAAAGTGATTGGGATTAGGTAACATGATGGTAAATTATTTTTATAATTCTTTAACATATATGTATCTTAACACTAATAATTGTGTGAACCTTATTTTGTAATGCGGTTCTTCACGAATGAGCAAGCAATGACTTCGAAAGTTATAGCATATGTGAGACATTCTTGGTCCACATATTTCCTAAATTTTTATAACTCTATGATAGCTTATGAATAGTGTGGGAAATAGATAAATAGATTGGGATTAGATAGATAGATATATTATTAGTGTTTGTAATACACTTTTATCAACATCTATAATTTGATTCTTTGAATTTATGTATTTTTCTGGTTGTGTTATAATTGAACAGGTCAATTTAGATGGGAATTATCATTAAACATAATGTACTAACAAAATTAACGATATACAACAACAACTATTTACTATATATGCATTCTTATATGCAGCGCAAAGATTTACAAAGGCAACTATGGTAAATAGCCGCATTCTTAAATGCTATTTATAAGTGCAACTATGGTAAATAGCTGCATTCTTAAATGCATAACACATCTCTTTTATAAATCATTCTGAAGCATATAAGAATGCGGTTATTTACCATAGTCGCCCTTATAAATCGCATTTAAGAATGCGGCTAAATAGTCACCTTCTTATATGTTTGACATAAGACTACGTGTACATCAAATGCGACTAGAAAGTCATCGTTGTAAAGTGAAAATATCCGCCCTCTTTTTCTTGACTTCTATGAGATAATAGAAGAACCAAGAAAAATTCAATACATCTCTCAGTTGTTTGACAACCTCCCCAATCTGAGTCGCAATAAGTTGTCAATGTCAGATGGTTCTTGGATGACAATAGTAATCCTTGTTCAGGTGATCCTTTGATGTTTTTTAGGACTCAAATTGCGGCATCCCAATGAGATTTTCGTGGAACCGGTATATATTGACTTAAACACTATGTCAGGCCGAGTAACCGTGAGGTATATTAATTATCAGTCGTCCCACAAGTTGCCTGTATTTGACTGGATCCTTTAATAACTCTCCATCGTTTGAGTGTGAGTTTTAGGTATTGCTCCATTAGAAATTTGTCTAGACGATCACCTGTGAGTCCCGTATCCTGCAAAATATCAAGCACATATTTTCTTTGTGACATGTAAATACTAGCTTTGGAACGGAAAATATTCAATCCCTAGAAAATATTTTAAGTCTTCAAGATCTTTAATGCGAAATCGTCGTAATAGACCATCTTTAAGACGCTGCATTTTTGTCAGATCATTCATTTCCTGTCAAAAGAATATCGTCCACATAAATCGAGAGGACATTAAATGATGAGTTATTTTGTCTTGTGAATAAAGAGTAGTCCACCTTGGACTATTGAAATACTGGAGATTTAATCACATGAGAAAATGTTGAAAACCATCTCTGGACCATGTCCGGAGGCTTGTCTGTCGATGATGCCTAGGTGACAAGTCCATGTAAATAAGTTCGTGCAATTTGCCATGTAAGAAGGCCTTTTGCACATCCAGCTGGTGAATAAACCAATTTTTGGTTGTTGCAATGGTGAGGAGACACCTCAAAGTTGTTAATTTTGATGTTGGTGAAAAAGTTTCGCAATAATCAACACCTTCAATATGAGTGTACCCTTTTGTAATAAGGTGCGGCTTATATCTTTCGACGTTGTCATCCGATTTGTACTTTCATCTTATAGGTTTCTGCCCGGCGGGTAACTGAAGAAAATCATGAATTTTGAAAGAAAATGATGCATAAGATACCTAGTTCCATTCGACTAATATTGGATAGTGGTTGAATGATTGACTTGGGATCCCGTTACGTAGTCTTGAAGTCAAAAAAGTGAAGTTATTGTCTCCACTAATCATGAGATTCTATCATTATTAAATTAATTGCATATAATTACGTATAATTGCGTATAATTTGATAATCCTTATTTCTTTTAATAAATGAGATTATTTTATTATTTTAATTGATGTATGTATTTCTATTTTGAAAAATTTTATTTCTGGCAGGATTATCCACTCTCACCCGTCAAATATATTATGAATCTAAGTTTTAATGAAATCAACATTTGGCGATCCATGGAGGTATGGAGGTATTGAAGAACATGAAATTTAAAAAACTTAATTAATGATTTGCTTGGGAGAGAGAAATCATGACATTTTGAAGTCTTTAAATGTGATTATTTAGCCAAAGTTCATATATATATTTGCATAAATTTAGTTAATTCCCCTTACATCTTTCAGGTTTATAAAAATACATCTGTTTTTTAACGTTCTTTTGGTTTTCAGCAATTTACCTGCGGTCAAGGTATTGGAGGTGTGGAATAAATATGTGTTGTTTCTATATGATGTGTGCAGAAATGCACATATTTAAATGAGGTGACGGTGGAATATTTACTCTCCTCATGAGCACAAAGTAGGAGAAATCTATAAATAATATTGCATAAACTAATGTCAAAGGAAATTCTCCATATATCATCACAAAAGAAATTGAGAAAAAAATATCCAACATCCTCCCTTAATTATGATTTGGAACAACCTTCCCAATTTGAGTCATGATATTGTTTTTCTCAATCAAATTTTCATTCATAGCCTTTTGCCATTTGGGGTGTTGAATGACATCATCAAGTCTCACAGGTTATGATTCTGCAAGAAAAGCAAAGTGAACAAAATCTCCATTGTCGTCAACTTCATCATCAAGATTTACTTCACAATCTTGAAGATGTACAGGTTGTCGATGTTGCCTTCTTGGTCACTCCATCATAGTTGCAATTGGAGTTGCAACTTCAGGTTGAATTACAACTTCAGGTTGAACTGCAGGTGCTTCAAGAGTGACTTCATCTTCCACATCATCGTTCAAAACGTAAATATATCATTTTTTTTAATCCATTTCAACTGCTGCATTTCATTGTCATTCCTCATCTTCGGCAAATGTAACATCACGACTAACAATCACCTTCTTTGTTATTGGATTGTACAATTTGTATCCCCCATGCTTATATCCAATGAAAATGGTTTTCCCTGCCTTATCATCCAACTTTGATCTTGCTGCCTTGGGAACATGAGCATAAGTAATTGACCCAAATACCTTCAAGTGTTGCACATTGGGTTTGAATCCACTTCATGCCTCAATCGGAGTTGTGTTAGGAACACTCTGAGTGGGTGATCTGTTTATCAAATATACCGCACATGTTACGGCCTCAGCCCAAAAATAATTTGGCATACCTTTCGCTTTAAGCATGCTCCTCGCCATGCCCATGATTGTTTTATTCCTTCTCTCAGCAACTTCGTTGTGTTGAGGTGTGTAGGAACAAGTTATGTTATGTTGCAACCCAAGTTCTTCACAATGCCTCTTGAATTCATTAGACTTGTACTCACCTCCTCCATCACTACGCACCATCTTAATTTGTCTGTCACTCTGCCTTTCAACAAATGCTTTAAATATTTTAAAGTTGTGGAATACCTCATCCTTGTTTTTCAATACATAAATCCAGGTTTTCCTTGAAAAATCATCAATAAAGGTTAACAAATACTTATTACCTCCAACTGATGATATGTTCATTGGGCCACAAACATTTGTATGAACAAGCTCCAAAGGAAATTTTGCACGCCAAGGCTCCTTAACAAATGGCATACTGTGATTCTTTCCAAAAATGCAAGCCTCACACAATTGATCAGGGTGATGAATATGAGATAAACCATTTACTAAATTTCATTTTGAGAGATTTTCCAAACTCTGGAAATTTAAGTGCCCAAAGCGTAAATGTCATAACCACGATTCATTATTCACTATTGCATTCAAGCACTTGAAATCACCCATATGAATATCTACTAGAAACATGCGGTTTTTTGATAAAAAGGAATTAAGAATCAAACTACCTTTTTTATCAAAAATTGATAATTTATTTTCAACTATGTGCATCACATAACCCTTCTCGGCCAGCTGTCCCATACTCAACAAATTACTTTTCATATCAAGTACATAGAAAACATCATAGATGTACCTGTGATCACCATTCTTCAATGTGATAAGAATTCGCCATTCTCCAGTGACCGGAACGAACCTGCCATCACCGAATTTCACTTTTGTGCGAAATGAGTCATCCAAATCTGCAAATAGCTCCTTCTGACCACACATATGATTCGTGCAACCTGTATCCAAATACCAAGTCTGGTTGTTTGGAGTTTCATTTGATGTGGTTGTCATTAATACTTCATGATCATCTTCATCTTGTTCGTGATTACTATCTTCTTGAGCACAATTGGAAGCATGATTATCACCTTTTGATCTGCACTCATTTGCATAATGGCCACGTTTATGGCAATTATAACACTCAACATTTGATTTATTATAAATGTCTCCTCGTCCTTTGCAACCACGTTCCCCTCGCCAAGCGCCTCCATGATTCTGGCCACCACGACCTTTGCTGAAATAGCTACCATGTTTATGATATGAGCTACCAATTGAGGCTTGTGTTTGTAAAGCCTGTTCAATTGGTTTTTCAATCTTATTGTCATTCATCCGCTGCTCATGCGCTCGTAGAGAACCAGACAATAACCTTACTATCATTTTTGAAATGTCATTGGCCTCTTCAATTGCGGCAACAACATGTTCAAATCTGGGAGTTAAAGATCTCAAAATCTTCTCCACCTTTGTCTGCTCCGAATGTGTTTCACCATTGGTCTTCATGTAATTTGTCAAGGAAAGAACTTTACTTATATTTGCACACACCACCGATTGTATTTTTTTTCCATCAAGGATAGGGCTTGATAATTGGGTAGAGTTCATGATAACAACCTAGCTCTTGATACCAATTCCGAAGTGGACTTTAAGCCTAACTCAACCCCATAAAATCATAAGGTTGAGGTTTGCAACCACTTATATACAATGAAATGTCCTCATCTCTAGTCAATGTGGGATCTCCAACAACTCGTGCGTGGGATAACTTATTATGGGTGGTCCGATAACGGCTCGATAGTGGGTGGCATGATAAGTCCAACAAACACTCACTAAGATAGGATCGAAATGGCTCTGATACCAGTTGTTGGAAGTAATTGAAGAAAATAAGAGAAGGCAAAAGGTTGTAGCAACTGATTGAACGTAATTGTAAAACTGATCTTATTCATTTTGATTTACTCAATCATATATATAATAAAATTATAATTACTGGAAGCTATAAAATAGAAATACAATATAGAAATACAGCTTGTAAACTAACCATTAATGCAATATAACGGTAAGTTTAAGGGTAATAAAATTAGAATTAATAATAATAAAATCTGAATTAATAACCAACATCCGCAAACGCCCATTTTGTATTTACACCAAAGAGGAAGAATTAATTCTATTTTCCGAACCATCTATATGCTATGATTTTTCATAAAAATAACTTTACTAGACTTTTTATTAGAGCTTAATCTTTGTTTTTTTCTTCCTCTTTATATCTTAACTTCTGGCAAATCCTACACTACATCATTTTTTTTTATTAAAAGTGTGCAACAACGTGTAATGCTGACAACAATACCATTTAATATATCTATGGAGGAGATGTAAGTAAAATGATATATATATATATACACTGAGGCTTTTCTAAGTGGTGAAGGATGTCTCAAAGGTTGATGTCAAGTCTTTATTTTATGTGGATTTTCATGTTCAATTAATCAATGATAATGTAATCTATGGATAGTATAATTCTAGTAATGAAATATAATAAAACATTATAATAAATAAATATTTTAATATATAAATTATATTATCATTGAAATTATGATAAATAAATATTATTAAATATAGATTATATTTTGGATTTAATAATTTATATTGATGTAAATTTACCTTTAATTACAACATAATTCTTAAAATATTACTTGAAAGTTATTAAATATAATTTTTTTCAAAAATAAAAAATAATTACTTTTTATTTTAATTAAATTAAATATTATTTTAAAAACTAAAAATATTATTATATCTAAATTAGTTTATATTGATAAATAATTTTAAAATTTGTATTAATTACCTAGATTTTAACTATCAATTATTCAAATTTTAAAGTTTATATATAACTAATTAAATATCAATTTAAAAAATATTTATGAATAATAAAAATTAATTTAGATACTATTTATTTTTTTTTAGTATCTAAATATAATAATTAATTATTTTTCCTTATTAAAATTAGTTTCTATTTAATTAATTTTAAATAAATTTACTTTTAATTATATTATAATTGTTGAAATATATCTATCTTGATTCAGTGACAGTGGTAGCTCTTAGACTAAGTCAAGTCGTGGTCTTTTTATCTTTGTTCTTTTGTATGTTTAATTAACTACTAATATTTATTTTAAATAACTAAAATAGATAATTAATAAATATTTTTAACGTATGTTTTTTACTGTATGATAAATTAATGAAAAATATAATTTTTTAAAAATATATGAATTAAATTTTATATTCTTAGTTTATAATATTATACAATTTTATTTTATTAATTATAACATAATTATGCTGAATTAGGTCTATTTTGGATTCCACTTTCCGCTATAAGTTGACGTCAAGTCATCCTTCTTTACTTGATTTTAGGTTTATAAATAATTTATATGATGTAAAAAATTATTTTTAGTTCTAACATAATTATTGAGAAATATCTATTTTGGGTTCTACTCGGAGGTGACTATCACCTAGTCAAGTTTTCTTTCTTAAATATTACTTATATTTTAGTATAAATATAACAATATTTATCCATATTATTAAAATTAAATAAGTATTTTAATGTATAAATGATATTAAAAATTAAATTTTATAGTAAACAAAATATTTTATTATTAAAAAAAATAGATAATTGTATGATGAGTATTTATGTTGATTTAATCTTAAAAATTATATGGATATTTAATTTAAAAATAAAACGAAACAGATTAAATTGAAAAATATAAAATGAAAAAATATTAAAATAAATCTGGAGGAATAATAAATTGGATGGTTGATAAGATGAAGCGTGGTGAATGGGGAATTAAGTGCGTGAAGGAGTTGGCGGTTTCGTATTTAAATAGTTGATGAGATGAAGATGAAGATGAAGATGAAGAGTGTGACACTGTTTTTCCTCTTTCTCCTTTTATTGGAAGCCCTTTGGTGTGAAGGATGTTTGAAGGAAGAGAGAGAAGCACTTTCCGGCTTATATTCCCGTTTGGGCAATCCTTTAATTGGGGACGTGGACACAGATTGTTGTCAATGGGGAGGAGTGGAATGCAACTCCTCCACAGGGAGGGTGGCCGGACTCGATATCTTCATGTGGGATTCAATCTCACAACACTATATTAATTGCTCGGATTTTTCTGTCTTCATAGATTTGAAGAACCTCTCCTTCATAGGTAGGTTGTGTGGGGGTGAAGGTATGAATCACTCAAACTTTATTTCTCTTTACTTACTATTTTACATTACTTTACATACTTTCCAGGCTTGCCAAATCTGGAGCTCTTTCCGATCAAGAACCTGCTGGACAACTTCAATAAACATTCTTCATTCCACGGTGAGACTACCTATTAGTCTTTCTTATTCTAATAAATCACAATAATCATATTTCTCATTTTATGTTTTAATAATATATTTTCACATTTTCTTCGTTTCTTTCACAATTTTTTGATTATATTCAATACATGTACATATATAAGTTTTCGAAACTCTGTCATCAAAGCTGCCTAATCTGGAGGTCCTTCGCATAAGTGGGATCTATTTAACCAATCACATCTTGCCATCCCTCGAAGAATTCACATCTTTAAAGATACTGAGTTTGCAGGATACTGGATTGGATTCGGATCTTCACATAGAAGGTACGTATAGCATTTTTTATTTTTTTATCTCTCATTAAATAAAAATTAATTTTAAAAAAAATTAATTATTATAAAAACTATTCATCAATAATATAAACTAATTTAAAAATTAATAATTTTTTAATTTTTAAAATAATCTTTAATTTAATTATTATAATAATTAATTATTTTTAGTATCTAAAATTAGTTTCTGCAAATTTTCCTGAAAGTACGAATAGGATTAAACTTTTCCATTTCATTAATAAAGAGGAGCTATGGGAATTTACGGAGGATATATTCTTTGCAGCTTTATGCTCAAAATTGAGGAATCTTGAGGTCCTTGACTTGTCATACAACAACTTTAACCACACTGATATTGGGTCTGCTCTTAGTGGACTCTCATCCCTCAACTCCTTATATTTAGAAAACAGTGGATTGACTTGGAGATCAATTTTAAGTATGTCTCATATAGAAATCTTCATTATTTGTTTTTTTATTACAAATTATATCTAATTCTCTATAATCGGAATATTCTATTGTTAGATATTTCAAAATTGAGTTCCTTGGAGATTCTTAACTTAGATGATAACGGGTTGAATAACTCTAAGAGTATCTTCTGGCATATAAAAGGTTAGTTGTGAGTATAAAAGGTTAGTTGTGATTGATATTGGATAATATTTTATTTATGTTTCTTGTTCTTATTATTTGATACTTTCAATTTTGTTTAACAGATAAAGATGAATTTAAATGGCCAATCAATTTACAAAAGTTATGGCTGAATTACAACAACTTGGCAGACGAATTTCTCCCATCTCTAAGTGGTCTTCCACTTCTCAAATCTCTTCATTTAAAGGCCAATCAACTAAAAGTAACACTAGATATCAACGGTCAGTATTTCTATAGAATATGTTTAAAATATTAAAAAAAATATTTCTAGATATTATATTCTAATATTTTTAAATTATTATAATATTAAACGATTTGTTAGAATCAATAATTTAATCAGGAGTCTAAAAAACTATACAGTCAATTACAAAATCATAATTAATTTAATATTAAGATAATTAATATTAAAAATCTCCACAAATTTATATTCTAAAATATTGTAAAAAAACAACACTCGATGTATTACACTTATTTTTTAACTGTCCTGTCATTGTTTCTTTGCCAAGTAATTCTTAGAAAAATTGGAACTCTTTAAAGACTATGATTTCTTACTATGATTTTTAGTTTAATTTTTACTAATAAGTTACTTTCAAGTTATTTATAAATTCCCACACTAAGAATTTAGATGTTTAAAATCTACTGAAAATTTCTTCCATAAAACTAAGTGAGATTCAGACCACTTATTCTAGAAAAAACAGCTTTTTTCAGACCAATATTTTGTTTACTTTATTCAAATTTATTTTACTATTATTAAAAAATAAATCACGCTTTTAAAGTTTTAAAAAATAATAATAATTACTATTGGTCCTTTGTTTTTAAATTTGAATAAATTTAAAATAGTAGTAATTTTTTATTGGAAGATAAGTTTTTAAACTATTTTTTAATTGATTCAAGATGTGAAATTTGTTCTATTAGATTAATTTACATGAAAAATTACAGAATCCAATTTATATTAAGATAATGAATAGTGGTAATTATATAAAAATCACATGAAAATGCATGGTTCATATTCTTAGTGAGTAGTGATGAGTTCAGATGCTTTATTTATCAGAGAATGATGGATTTAAATGGCCCACCAATTTACAAGAGTTATGGTTGAGTCACAACAACTTAAGCAACAATTTTCTTTCATGTCTGAGTGGTCTTCCACGTCTCCAATCCCTTGATTTAAGCTTCAATCAACTAGAAGGAGCAATAAATATAAGTGGTCAGTATTTTTATGTATTTTTTCCGCTTTATTATAATATTTTAGAATTAAGATTAATTATTCACTTAGTTTGAATAATTGTACAAATTTTATCTTATAGTTTATATTCTTAAAATGTGATGATATATGTTTTGTATATCGAAATTATACATATAGTTTTATTTCTTAAACTAATATAGTCTAAAGATATAAGAGGGATTTACGTTTATTAGTACATTTAAGATATATTTATTAATTTATGAGATGAAAAGAAAATAAATAATCAATTATTTATTAAATTTTTTAATTTTTAAAAAATAAAAATAAGCAACAATTTCTCTTAAAATAAATTTAATAAATAATTAGTTATTTATTTCCTTTTCATCTCATAATTAATAAATATATCTTAAATGCACTAAATAAACGTAAATCTCCTGTATCTTTTTAACTATACTAGTTTAAATAATAAAACTGTATGCATAACTTCTATATACAAAACATATATCCATCACATTTTGAAATCAAAGATTTCTAAAACAAGAAAATGTAATATATATATATATATATATATATATATATATCAAATAAACCATCTCTATTTATAAAGTTTTCATGTTCTGAACTTACACTAAGAATCCAACTCAACATGAAATACGTGAATTAATTAATTTTGTTTACCTCTATTTTAGCCTCTAAGAAAATATATTAATTTTGTTTACCTCTATTTTAGTCTCTAAGAAAAGATTTCACAACTAAACTAAGTTAGACGTAGCAAAGATTAACCTAGTCGTGTTAGATCTCACATACAAGACTAAAATGTACCTAATGCAGACAACACTAAAAACGATAGTTTTGAGATTTGGGATCTGAGAAAAAAAATCTTACTCTAAAACAAAATAGATTATTGTAATCTCTATTATGTTCTATAAGGTGACTTTTAATTAAAAAAAAGTTGAATAATTGGGTTAGAAATTTAGAGGAAAGATAAAAAGAATGTGAGAAAAAATGTTCAAAGAATTGTAATCTTTATTTTTTTTAAACCATCCCCACAAAAAGATCTTACAGTCAATATATAAAATCATTACTCTTATTTATTAAGTTTAATACAATGTCAATTAAGAAAATCTATTTAATCAATCAAGTAATTAAATATCATTGGTATTTGATTTTTAAGATAATTAATATTTCAAAAGTCCATAAATTACAACACACAACCATTTGTATTATAAAACAAAGCATTGCACTCTTATATATACTATTAATTAATATATATTATAAAACATATTTATCGATAACAAAAATCATTAAAAATCCAAAAGAATTTATGAGTAAATTCAAATTATGGATAAATTTTAAAAATATAGTCCAAAATTTAAAATTTAAAAAATAAATAATCCAAATATAGTTCAAATAAAGTTAAAATACGATCTATTAATTGAATAAATAGGTATTATAAATGTGTTTTTAGTAGTTATTTTTCAAATCTTTGTTTCTTTATCAAATACTTAGTAAGAGTATTCATGTTGAAAATGATTTTTTACTATCATTTTTGCCTTTTTTTTTCCTTAAAAAATGGTGGAAGTCAAACTGTGAGAGTTTAATTTACATTAACAAAGTCAACTTTTAGAGGTTCTAACATCATAGTTTTTGGAAGAAAAAAACTTTTGATTATTTAAAAGTAAACTATTTTTTTAACGCGAAATAAATGAATGTTAATTGATTTTGATTAATTTTTATTTTTTCTCTTGCAGGATTATCAACTTTGATAAATTTGACGAATCTTGATCTAAGCTATAATAATATTCATTATTTTGTGGCCAATCAAGGTATTTAAGAAAATTAAAATTAAAAAAGAGGAAGAAAATATATATTAGATAAATTCATGATATTGGCACGTTAATTCCATTATTTCTTTGAAATTCCTATATTCACATTTTGCATAAAATATATTTGTCCCCTTCTTGGAGACATATTTACTCTATTCCATTTAGCATAATTAAAGTTTATTTTACATTTTTTAGTTAATTAAAGTTACATATCTTTCAGACTCAAAAAGAGTAAGTAGATTGGAAGCCCTTAATTTAGATGGAAATATGATAGATGGAAAAAAGCTAAGGGAGTCATTACGAGCTTTATCATCATCCATGAAGGAGCTTCAAATGTCTCACAATCATTTTATAGGAACACTTTTAGCTGAAGGTAAATAATACATATGATTTTCATGAAATAAATTAATTTTGTAGTTCTTACATTAAGATTCTTATAATTTTTTTTTATTGGGCAGATTTTCACGATTTAAGTAAGCTAGAACTTTTGAAATTGGAACAAAATGATAACATGGAGAGTGAATTTTTTAAAAGTATTGGGAATTTGACGTCCTTGAAAGTACTGTCTCTTTCATATTGTCAGATAAATGATGCCCTTCCTGCTGCTACTGGTAATTATATTATTATTCAGTGTTATTTATAACATGTATGTTTTATTTAATTTTTTCTTAATTTTGTTAAAATCTTTATATCCTTCTTGTTATAACACTTGCAAGATGTTTTCTTTTTTTCTTCAAATTTTCATTCAGATTGGTTTAAGCTGAAGAAGTTGGAAGAGTTAAATCTAATACAAAATGGATTTGAAAGATTTCTTCCCAAATCTTTCATTAACATGACATCTCTTCGGAAGTTGGATCTTTCTCAAAATCACTTCATGGGAAAGTTTGATTCTAACATTGCAACCCTTACATCACTGGAATATTTTGATTTTACAAAAAACCAATTTGAAGTACCTGTTTCATTTACACCATTTGCCAATCATTCACGCCTTAAGTTTGTCTATGGTAAAGGCAACAAAGTCAAATTGGACTCACAACACAGTTTGCAAACTTGGATTCCGAAATTTCAGTTAGTGAGTCTTAGCTTGTCTTCAAGCATTGAAACTAGTTCTTTCCAGCTTCCCAAATTTCTTCTTTATCAAAAATATTTAACTAGTCTAGATTTAAGTAGTTTGAAGTTGGAAGGAGGGTTTCCTCATTGGTTGTTAGAAAACAACACAAGGTTGACTGAAGTTGTTTTTAGAAATTGTTCTTTGAATGGTACTATGCAAATACCATTGCGTCCCCTTCTTGAGTTACGAAGTATTGATGTGTCTAGCAATATCATAATTGATGAAATCCCAAGCAAGAATATCAGTTTTATTTACCCAAATTTGAGATATTTAAACATGTCTAGAAACCACATCCAAGGTTCAATTTCTCGTGAGTTTGGCCAAATGAAATTGTATTTGTTGGATCTTTCATACAACCAATTGTCAGGAAAAATATCAGAGGACATATTCAAAGCTTGGCACCAACTTGATTTATTGGAACTTTCAAATAATAAGTTGGAGGGACCCATTTTTACAATACCCACTAATTTGGAGTTTTTATCATTGAATGATAATAACTTTAGTGGCAGACTTCCTTGGAACATTTTTAACACATCCATTGTCTCATTGGATGTAAGCAATAATCATTTGGTAGGAAAGATTCCAAGCCTTTTGAATAATTTATCAACATTATGGGAACTTCGTATGTCCAATAACCACTTTGAAGGATTCATTCCGTTAGAATCAACACAACTTAAAGATCTAAAATATTTAGATCTCTCCCAAAATAATTTGTTTGGTCTTGTACCATCATTTATAAATTCTTCTGTGAAATTTATCCATTTGAGCAATAATCATTTAGCAGGATTGCCCAAAAAAATGTTCACTGAAAACTCTCCTCTAGTGATGTTGGACCTTAGTTACAACGAAATATCTGGTGGCATTCAGGATATGGTTAAAGACCTCAGTTATTCAAAGTTGAATTTTCTCTTTTTAAAAGGTAATCACATTACTGGGGATATACCTAAGCAATTATGTCAATTGATAAAATTAACCATGCTAGATCTTTCAGACAATAAACTCTTGGGAGAAATTCCCCATTGCTTGGGGACAATGCCTTTTGATAATAACAACCTTGATCCATTATTAAAAGCATCCAAGGGATGTTTTGTTGAAGAATATATTCTACAACAATCACAATCAGAGCATAAGAAAGAGAAATTAAGTTTCACTTCGAAGAAAAGAATTGATACTTACACGGGAAGCATCCTTACTTATATGTGTGGAGTTGACTTATCTAATAATAAATTGAAGGGGAATATTCCTTACGAGCTTGGAAACTTGACAAAAATCCAAGCATTGAACTTGTCTCATAATGATTTGATTGGACAAATTCCAGATTCATTCTCGAAGTTGGTGCAAACAGAGAGTTTAGATCTTTCTTTTAATAAGTTGAGTGGTGAAATTCCTTCTAAACTCAATATTCTAACCTCACTTGAAGTTTTAAGTGTGGCACACAACAACTTATCAGGCCCAATACCTGAATGGACAAATCAATTTTCCACATTTGATGAGAGTAGCTATGAGGGTAACCCATTTCTTTGTGGACCTCCATTACCAAAGAGTTGTCATCCAGCTCCTATAGTTATTCCAAATGACTTGGATTCTGACAAAGACGATGATTGGTTGGTAGATATGTATGTCTTTTATGTGAGCTTTGTTGTATCATACACGTTAGCATTGTTAACAACTGCAACAGCTCTATACATCAACCCTTCCTGGAGACAAGCATGGTTTAACTACATGGAATTTGTCATTTTAAGTTGTTACTACTTTATTGTGGACAATTTTTATAGATTTTGTAATGCTAAAATGTAACATGTATTTATCTCTGTTGTTTCCTTTTAAAAGTGATTTAATAAAAAAAAGTCATGCATGGCTTGATATAATAATATGAAATCTAAATTTTGTATTCAGTAAATTGTTAAAGATTTTTTTTATTTAAGTTCTTCATTATACTGTGAGAGAATCTAGGTAAGATATTTTTTATATCACATCAATTAATTTTAAGGCTTAATATGTTTTTAGTACTTATATTTCATTTTAGTCTTTGAAATCTTGTTTTTAGTATCTATGTCTTAGAATCTGAACGACAAAGTTATGATTTAATAAAAATTAAAAGTGATTCAAAGTTTTATTTAATAGTAAGAACTCTTCCTAGCAGAAAATTATGGAAACTAAAAGTTTTAGTAAAATGTAGTAGATAGAAATTAAAACAATTACTCTATTTAAAAGAACACTTGAATCCCTTAATAATAATTTAAAATCTTCATTAAAATTTTATACGATTTTATTTTCCACACGCATTATTTTTTACCCACCACCCATTTGTATGTAGTATCTATCTGTTACTCGAAAACACATTAGTAATGTTACACTAAAAAAGTTATTAAATATAAATTAATTTAATATATTACAAAAATATTATTAAATATAAAATCAATTTTAGAGAAAATAATAATTAATTAACTAAAATATATATTTTAGATATTAAAAAAATTATTAGTATCTGAATTAATAAATAATTTTTAAATTGATATCTAATTAATTATCAAAGTTTTAGTTATCAACTTAAGAATCTAAATAGTTGGTAACAAAAACATTTGTAGCTAGTTAGATACCAATTTAACAACTATTTATAAATAATATAAATTAATTTAAATATCAAAAAAAAATTAGTCTCAACAATAGTGTCTAATTTAGTTAATATAACTACTTTTTTTTTCTCTAAACCTAGTTTGTTTTATGATTTCATAGAAGTATATTACTACTCTATGAACATAAACTATATATTTTTCTCAGAAACGGGGATGCTAAGGAATTCACCTGTTGTTATACAAGCCAAGGGCTCAGAGTTACATTCAATTACGACTCTTATTGATAATCATCATGTGGAGGTCTCTGCTCCTGTGGTTATACCATCTCCGTTGCGTCCTACCTCTCCTCAGAGGGCTAAATCACCTGCAGATCCTAAGACACCAATTAATACTTTAATTGATGGTCATCATGTAGAAGTCTATGCTATTGTGATTGTACCATCTCCGTCGCCTCATACCTCCCCTCAGAAGGCTAAATCTCTTGGGGATGTTAAAGCACTATCGTTGGTCCTACAAAATCAATTTTCCTCTCTTGATGGTTTGGAAACTATAGATGTTATTTCAAAATTTAGGGTTGATCGTAATGAGATGGAGGAGGATGCTAGTGATACTGGGAAGGAAATAGTTTGCACTAAAAGAAAACTAGGGAGACCACCTAAGGGGACTAGTAAATAAAAAAAATTGTTAAGGCAGTTCTGTCTATAACGTCGCAATGAAGGTCTCTTCATTTTTCTGGAATGGTAGAGGACTGGGAAACCACAAAATTGTGAAGATGTTGATTAGTTTACTTAAACTACATCAACCCCTCCTGTTTTTTCTTGCTGAACCTATGATGTCGTATACTGATACTTTCGACGTCCTTTTCAAATTTGTTAATATGCATTTGGTGGCTACGTCTCCTATTGTTAATAAAGTTGTTAAGTTTTGGTGTTTGGAGATGTTTTGCCAAAGAGTGGTATGTGTTCTTGAGGGGTTCAAGATCATCACTCTTAGTAATCAAGGTTTGATTACTTAGTGAATTCTCAGTAGTTAGTTGAGGACTGGATGTAGCTCTTGGTTAAGAACCAGTATAAACATCATGTGTGAATCTCTCTATCCTTATACTCTTTAAACTGCTTTAGCTTTGATTTTATAAACTGCTGGTATAAACAACCGGTTGTTTCGCAAAAACAACTGGTTGATTTTCTGGAATCAAACTAAAAACAATTTTCTAATTACTGAACGGTTTTCTAATTGATTAATTCTTCATTGTCTTTCACTCTACTTTCAATACTTGAGAAAATCTTTCAAAAACATATCAAACCCCCCCCCCCCCCTCCCTCTTGTTTAAGGCCTACAATTCTAACAATTGGCATCAATAGCTGAGTTTTTGATAGTCATTCAAGTTTTCAATCCTTAAACCTTTTTCATGGCTGAAAAACTACCCTTTGGGGAGGGTGCTTCAATAAATAGACCACCTCTATTTTGCGGACTGAATTATCAGTTTTGGAAGGTCAAAATGAAAATCTTTGTGGAATCAATTGATAGAGGAATCTGGGATGCCATTGTAAATGGCCCTTTTGTTCCAAAATTTGAAAAAGATTATGTTTTGATTGAGAAACCTTGGTCCCAATGGACTGAGAGTGAAAGCAAAAGAGCTCAATATGATTGTATTGCTAAAAACATCATCACATCTGCTCTAAATTCTAATGAGTTTTCCAGGGTTTCACAATGTGTTTTAGCAAAAGAAATGTGGGACATTCCTAAGGTTACCCATGAAGGCACCACTGATGTGAAGAGAGCAAGGAAGCATGCTCTGATTCAGGAATATGAGATGTTCAGGATGCTGAAAGGGGAAACCATTGCTGATGTACAAAAGAGATTCACCCACATTGTGAAC